>NC_056738.1:552664628-552714555 GCF_019279795.1 Protopterus annectens | reverse complement strand
TTGGGAATCAACCCAAATGTGATGACTGCAACAGTGAAACATGAAGAACATAGTACAGTTGTGTACACTTACCATAAATGCAGATGCTCGAGTGTATTCACTGTTGCAGTTCTGGTTGCCCTCCCTCCAGCCCCCTGACTTCTCTTGACTCTACCTTTCCTTCTTGTTTGGTGTATTTAAGCTTTCTGGTGTATTTGCTTTTAGATGGAGGTGTACCATAACATATAATTGCTTCCCATTGTGGGGACACCTGACATCTGGGGCAAGAAAATTTGATGTAATGGCATTGGCTGCATGTTTTATACCCCTGACGACCTGAAGTCATGGAAGAAGAGACAGCATCCGATGCAGGAATCCAAGACTCTGGTATTCAGGCCAGCTGAGGGCTACCTGTAGGCAGATAATCCAAATGTGATGACTGCAACAGTGAATACACTCAAACATCTACATTTATGGTAAGTGTACACACCTGTACTTTCTTGCTGGTCACTGACTGGGCAGTGTGTATTGGGCTTCACTGAGTGATCAGGTTGCAGGTATGGAGAGAACCTCTTCACTGCCTTTGTGCAGCTTGGCTGACTGTTGCATCCAGCTGTTGTATGTTCTAGCCAGGGTATCTACCAAGAGAATATTAAGTGCACTGAACACAGCAGCATCTGGGATAATATGACTTTTTGTGAATAAGCTGGGATTAATGCTACTATTGCTTCAAGTGAGAGAAGGATTATTGATTCCTAACTGCATGCATCTGTGCTGAGACCAGCACTATCTCCACTGCTAAACAGACTCCAGTAATAAGCTACAAACCTCATAGATGCTACTTCCCCTTCAACTGACATTAGTAAGCACCCAGAACTGAGTATATTTACTGTCCAAGCGTCTCTGTAGCCAGCTTTGTTGAAATGGGCATCCTGAGACAATGTAGTAGTTGTCTAAGATTTACTGATAATCACCTGCTGCTTAAACAAAATTAACCAGTATGTGAGAGATGCAGTTATTTCATGCTATTGGAGGCAAAATTCTCAGATGAAGACACCACAAACAGGTTGTCAGTACCACATAGCACAACACTAAACCTATGACACGCAAGTACCACATAACACAACATTAAACTTATCACACACAAATTGGAGCAAACATCTAGATCTACACTTTCTGAGGTTCTTGAAAGTAGCCGACCTAAACAACAGAGGTCTTCTAAATGTACTATAAACTAAGAAACAACTTCAGCAACCTCATAATCAGAAAACACAGGCAGCACCCACCTAGAAACATACATCTAAGAGTCACAGTGTCTCAGTTTAAAGCCCATAAGGCAAATCTCCACATAATCCATCATCTTAATCATAGGTGTCTTCATTGTGAGACATACTGATGCACCACTCACCAGGCTGTGCAAGGAGAGGGTAAAAGACAATTGCCTATCAAGTTCTAGGACTCATTACATCACACAGGCTCTCAAGTCCTTGCACCACAAGTACACATGTGACACTGTCATAGTACACATGGGTGTAAATGACTTAAGATGTACCTCCCTGGAAGAGAGAGACATGATGGAGCTCTTGGAATATGTGTTTGAGGCTAGTATGAACCCAGCCTTGGGCAGCATTTTACGATCATCAAGAATGATGCTGCAATATGGACACAAGACTATTTACTTCAGTAATTGGTTAGCTATTAGTGCCATTTAAAGGGGTCTAATATACATCACCCTAGGAAGATATGATAGGCAGTTCTAACTGCTTTGCCATGGATGGCTTGCACCTGCCTGTCTCCCAAGGTTTTTGTATATTAGGTAAAACCATGTCTGCCCCATTATACCTTTGTTAGGCAACTCCAGCCCTCAAAATCTTCCAAAATAACAAAACAGCATCAGTATAACATAAATGTACTGCCTTGGAGATGTTTGGTATGGCTGCAAAAGGATAATATGTGTGGTTTCTTCCTCTCACTTGAACCATTAAATACTGCTAGTTTAGTGAATGGATTTATCTTTGTGACTGAATTAAGCATGTTTCTTTTTGAAACCTAGATGCCACACACATTAGAGAAAAAAAGAGGAATACTGGGCAAAAGGCATTCTAAATGTTTCATCATCATCGGAGTGAAAGAACCCGTAGGTTCTCCCAGAAAAGCTGATGGCAGAGTCATGAGACATGGATGAACACTAAAAGGGCAACCAGACTTCGTTCATGTAAAACGCAGCCTGGGATGCTGTCCGGTCCCATGGATGCTGTGTTTTTGGCTTCAGAGAGTGCAGCTTTTACCTGCATAGTTGTGATTACAGGGACCCTGCATTCTTCCTGTATAGATATGGGCCCTTTGGGGGGGGGGGTAAAGTTAGCACTGAACCTATCTGCCAGGATGTTGGCAATATCAGCTGGTTCTGTAATTTTCATGCCGTTTGCTGTAGCTCAGAGCAGATCTGGGTGTTGCCATTGAGATTCTTGACATAGCTAGAGAATGCTTTGTGGTTGTCCTTAGAATTATTGGCGATTTTGTTTTTGTAGCTAGCTTTGGAGGATCTTATAGGGGATCTCAGCTTCTTACTGAGGCTGACCAGGGAGCTCCTCCACTCGTGGGATTTTACTCTCTTTTGCAACAATTTCTTCCTTCTGGTGTACAGTTTGTTTTTGGCAGGGGACTACCAGATTGGCTTCCTTTTTTTGGAGGATAGCGTCTTGGTTCTGTTTGGGATAGCACAATCCATGCACTCGTGTAAGTGCTTATAGAGTGCATTTGTGTAGGACTCAGCAGTTGTAACTGTATTGTCCATCTGCATGGGTGTCATGAAGTTCACCACTTCTGTCTTAAGAAGCATGAAGTTGGCTTTGGAGACATTTTTTACCATGGTTTCCTTAATGGGGGGTGGGGGCGGGATGTGGATATCAAAGGTGATTAGCTTATGGTCAGATTGGACCAACGAGTTCAGGTGTGGAACACCGGTCACTCGTGTTAGTAATGACTAGGTCTAGGATATTGTTGCCCCTGGTGGGGGTGTGGATAAGTTGATCCAGGGCATTGGAGTTTATGAATTCCAGAAAGCGTTGAGCTAAGGAGTTGGTACACGAGTAGTTTTCCCAGTTAATGGTGGGGTAGTTGAAGTCGCCCATTATTAGGGTGTTTGGTTGAACCCTAATATTTTCCAGTACATCAAGAAAAGAGGAGTGGGAATCCTGGGGCATCGTGGGGGATCTGTAGCAAGCTACAATATGGACTGCAGTTTTGCCCAGAGTTAGTTGCACTTGGATAACCTCAGATGCATTATGCTGAGCAACTAGCCTGGGGGTGTGGATATCCTTAATGAATATGGACACACCTCCACCTTTGGTGTTTCGGTCCAGGTTGCATGGCCGAAAAGTATGGTATGAGTTATAGCCTGGTAGTGCAGGGGTGCTCTCTGCAGCCTTGAACCAGTTTTTTGCTTGTCTGTTCCTGTTACAGTGGTGAATTTGTCATTTAAACCTTGCCTAAAAAAGGCACTGTAGGGGCAGCAAGAGCCTTAGCCAGTATCTGGAATCCCAGGGGTGACAGGTGCAGGCCATCTGTAGCAAAGCATCGTGGTCTGTCAACCATGTCATCCCAAGCAGATAGATACTGGAACCACTGGTTAAACAGACATCTAAGTTGGTCTACTAGGTAATGTTTCAAGCTATTTAACAGGCACTCTGGGATTCCATCAGAGCCCATTGATGCCATACTTCTAGCTTTAGAAAGTGCAGAGGTGACATGTTCTTTTGTGATAACAGACAAAGGAATGGTAGGGGGTATTTCATGGGGAGTGAATAGAGGTGATGAGGGGGATGAAACATGAGCTGAATTTTACAGCCAGCAGGTTTGCTGTTTCTAATGGATGAGAATAGGTAGTGCCATCTACAGCCAATTCAGCACATTGTTGAATGTTTCCCTTAAGATTTTGGACATAGCTAAAAATGCTTTGTGGTTATTCTTTGCTTGGGAGGCTATTTTTGTCTCATGTTTAGCTTTTGAGGAATTGACTAGTACCCTGATTTGCCAATTGAGACTAGTGAGGGATTTTTTTCTCTGTTGTGCCCTCTACCACTTGCTTATAGACAGAAAAGTTTTTCTTCTTTTACATAATCTATTTATGCCAGGGATCCACTAGGCTGACTTGTTTTTCTGGCTAGACCTGGATTTAGTTCAGTCAGTTACTGCTGTTTCTATGCAGTTGTTTAAGTGGTTATACAGGGCACTCTTGTCTACTTCTGCATAGGCTTTTGTGTTTTCAAGGTTAGGAGGAGATTTAAAACTACCTATGCTACTACTTAATAGAAAGTAATTTGCCTTAGAAAAATTATTTAGGGTTTTAGGGTTTGATGAGAGTTCTACCATTACATTTATTTCAAAGAAAACTGACTTATGATCCAGACTTATGAATGAGGACATTTCTCTGGGTGGGGTGAGTACTATGTCAAGGATATTTGAACCCCTAGTGGGAGTGCAAACTAGCTGTTCCAGAGTATTTGCACTGACAAAGTCCATGAATCTCTGAGCCTACATGTTTGTGGTTGTATATGTTTGGCAGTTTATGGAGCGGTAGTTAAAATCACCCATGAGTGGTATTTTGGACTGAATAGTAAGTGATTCTAGTAACTTCAGGTATGCAGAGTGGTTTTCATGATTCATGATTGGAAATCTGTAGCTAGAGATGATATATAGGAGGATTTTGCTTATGGTCAGCTGGGCATGGAGTAGCTCTAGTGAGTCATTTTGCTTGAGCAATCTTGCAGTGTGATTGTTTTTATGTAAATTGAAATGGATAATATTCTTAGGTCAGGGATATGAGAAGCTGCTCCCGATGATATCAACACAAATGGTATTATCCAAAATACACTATACTGAGGGAAGAGCTAATGGGGAAAGTTCCATCACAGTGTTTCTCCCACCTTGATTGGCCTAGGCAGTGTGATCTGCTGTGTGTTATATATTGGGTATATGGGAGATGTGCGTAATAGAGCAGCTTGTGTGATGGAAATGTCAGGCCTTCACAGTGCTTTCTCCAATGGTAGCAAGCTTTTAAAGGTCAAAGTTAAATTGTTTGAATTGATATGCTTAACTGAATGGAGAATATTGTCAAATGAGGACCATCAATTTTTCAGAACAAGGATGTATTTGGTACAGATGATTGTTTGCAAGGGATTTATCAGGAAAGTGTATAACAAGACACAGCCATATGTGGAGGAGGGAGGAGTCAGTCTTCACTTTCATTTAATTCTTTAAGTTACGTCCAGATGTGAGCTCTAGCTCAGGTTGTGATCAATGGGATCCTACTGTCTATGTCGAATTTGTGTTTGGAGGAGTTTTTGTATATAGTTATTATTTTAGTTTATAATGTTAGTTTAATGAGTTGGTTAGTGCACTTGATTACAGGAAGCAGATGGACCCTATTTGGTGAAGAGAGATTTTTCATACTTGGAATGACAAAGACACAAATTTGGATGGATTTTTTTCAAACAACTAGGATACATGGAAGATTGGAGTGATACTGAACACTAAACTAAATAAGAATACTGCCCTGGAATGCAATGGTTGCACTAAAGATAAAATATTTGAAGAATGCTTAGGTACACAGGTAAAATACAAGTAGAATTTGTTATGTTGCAGGAGGCACACCTCTCCAAGAAAGACATGAGTTGATATCCAAGGCAAGAATGCATGATTATTACTCAGTATCAGAAGAACATAGAAGGAGAAGTATTCCAGTTTTCATTAAGAAATCAGTATGGGTACAAATTGAGAAGGAATGGTCAGATGTAATAGGAAGATATATTATAGTTACTGGTACCCGGCGTAGCTTACAAATTGCATTGATTTCCATATACCTCCCACTGAAAATTTTAACCCAGGAAATGACAGTGGTGATATGGTATGCATTTGTTGAGGATTTATAGTGGTAGTAGGGGATTGGATTAGCTGTAACATAAAGGATGTTGCGGGGAGGCCAAGGTAAGTCAATATAATCCAGTAGAGCAGATATTTGGAAAAGTATATGAAACTTTTTGGATTTGCAGATGTTAAAGAAATAAACCGTGAAACAATAGAGTACACTTTTTACTCACAGAGACATTGCACGTGGTCTAGAATAGATCATTGTTATGTAACTAAAGAACATCTCTATTAGATTGTTAATTGTTTTTCTTATCCTTTAACTTTCTCAGAACATGCACCAATATTAATAGAAATATAGCATACAATGGAAGGCATTAAGATTTGACACTGGCAATTTCCCACATGATTTCTAAGGAGCAGAGTTGACTTACAAGATTTAATAGGCTTTGTAGGCAGTGAGTTAAGCCAATGCTGTGATGGAGCCTTGATCTTTTACTTTGTTGGGATTATCTGAAAGTGAGGTTAGAAGAAGCTATCAGAAGCAAAACCAGACTGATCTGGGAATGAAGCAGAAGCAAATACCTGATGGTAATCCTGCAAATCAAGACCTTGCAGGAAGCACAATGGGGGTAGTGAAGGTGGTAATGAAGGAATATTGAAAACAACTTGGGAGTCTAAGATCAGCTATTTGGATTATCTTAATAACTCAGGACTAAGTTTCTGAAGATGCTGCATTTGCTTATTTCCCTATGATATCCAAATTCCTAGCTCAAAAGGATAGGAGGCAGAAGGTGGATAGAAGTATTGTGAACCCGAGAGACCCACACTCAGGCAGGGTTACAAAGAATTCCGCTTAAATAAAATAAATCTTGGAAAAATATTATTGCACATTGTATACTCATGAACCAAAGAATACAGATATAGGAGAAGCAGGAGAGAATTATTTGAAGGGTTTAAAATTACCCAGCCTGTCACAGGCTAATAGAGAGATGCTAAGTAAGGAGATAGATTTACACAAATCACTAAAGCTATTTGTTTAGCAGGCAACTAAAGAAAAGTGGGCCAATGTGCTTGAACAAATTCTTTTACACTTCAGGAAATGGAAGTTCATCCATATGGATGTGAACCAAAAGATTCAACTAATTAAGATGTTTTTAGTAATGCTAAATTGTATTTTTACCAACTGGAGGAGAGTGTTTGGAAGAAAGTGCAAAAAGCACTGAACAAGTTCCTTTCAGAAGATAAACCCCAATGGGTTAAGTGGAAAAAGCCCTCCCATCTGAGAAGGGAGTTCAAGGAATGCCAGATTTGTATTACAGGTCAATGAAAATCTAGTTGGCAATGGTGTTACTGATGGGTAGATATGAAGCTAAGTGGAAAAAAGCTAGTTTTGAAGACCCAAAATGGAGCAGATGAAAAGCAGAGCATGAACATATGGTATAATATGGACCAAAGTAAATCAAACTTGCCATTTTGGGAGAATGTATACATGACTCAGAAGGCTGATTCTATCAAGACATGTTTGGTCCTGGCAAAAATTAATCTTGCCTATAGGTTATGAATTAAATAGGAGTGAAAGGACCAAGGTTGTGAAGCCACTACAGTGGGAGGGGGCTAAATACATAACCCGAGTATGGGTAGCAACTTCTGTATACAGATCAACTAAGGATTGGCAGATACCAAAAAAGAGTTTGACTTGGTTGAAAGAGATTATTTGAACTACTTATATTTAATGATAGAGTTTAGGAAATTTGGCAGAGGTATCCAGGGTTATACTGCAAGACCTCCTCTGACTGATATCCTAGCTGAAGCTAGGTCACCTCTATGGAATAAGAGGAGAATCCTTGGCAGGATGCATAAGGGTTTGCAGTAGACATTGAATCAAGCTGATGTGAAGGTCATGCTGCCCTAGGAAAGAAAACTTTCTTGAGAAATCCCACCCAAAGAATGGAAACAGATCTTGCTGGTGCCTAGGTATGCAATGAAGTCTAGGAAGTTCAGAATCTTTGAATATAGGTATTTGCACAGATACTTTTATACACCATATAGAGATAATAAAATGTTCCTCCAGTCTTCAGCATACTGTTGGAGATGTGGGGAATGTGAAGTCAAAACGTGGGAACACATATTTTGATAGAGTAGGAAGATAGATTCATTTAAAAGGGAATTACTAGAAATAGCACGTTGCAAGGTAGAAAAAAATATTACAAAAGAATTTAGGTTGCTTAGCTGATAAAGAGACATAGACAATAAAAATGCAAAGGTCTCATTATCCTCAATAGCAATACTGGCCAAGAAGGTCATTATGCAACACCGGAAAATGAGAGAGTAATTAAAAGTAGCAGAACTCCAAAGGTTAATGAATGAAGTTAAAGAGACAGAGCTAGGAGTTACTGCTACTAGGGGTCAATATTAGATTATCGAACATTGAAAAGTTCGAACACCATATGGTCAGCACCATATGTTCTAACTCTTAAAAGTTCGAAAATCAAAAAAAAAAAAAGGTTAAGCAGGGGGCAAGCCTCCATGCACTCCCTCACACCCCCCACTCTTTAAATATACCAACTCCGAGATCGCACTACAGTGCAGACAATGGAAAAGTTCTATTTCTGCACTGTACGGAGATCTCCGTTGAAACGTTCAAACATTTGCATGTTTGATCATATGGTGTCGACCATATGACATTCAAACATGTAAATGTTCGACAACGTAATATAGACCCTGCTAATAGGTTAGTCAAAGCTGTTCAAAAAAAGGAGGCACTCTGGGATGGGTTGAATGTAACATGAATATAGAATTGAATTGTGGAAAGTGTACAGCAAAATAGCATGTTGAAATATAAAAAAAAAATCACAATGATATTAGGAGGGGTTTTAATAGATTGGTCTATTGGCAGGGATCTGCTCCTTGGAGGTTCTGAAAACACATGTTAATGAGTCTAGAGGCTTGAGGGTTACATTTTATGCTGTTTTGAAAGTTCTGTTTTTCTTCATGAGAAACAAATTAGATTCATAAAAATGTGTTACATCTTGTATGAAAGTTCATGAATTGACAGTATAGTGGTTGTTTCTTGACACCAGAAGACTTTATAAGGGAGACTTTTTTGTTGGGCTTTGGTTTACAGCTGATGTAGTTAATATTGAGGACTCCAATGTAAACAGAACATTGTAAGCAATATGACTCATACATCTATCTTTTTCTAAATTACAAGCAAATTTGGTATTATTTAAAATGACTAATAAAAATGGTGTCAAATAAAAAAGCAACATAAAAAATGTTCCACTAAAAAAAAAAAAAAAAAAAAGAAGAAAAATAAAGACACTACCAACCTTAACAAAAAGAATGAGAAAATAAAAAAGACCTTTGGGAGCACCCTATCAGTGCAGGGTTTTAATCCCTACCACATGTTACCACCCACCTCACTAGATGTAGGCACTAAAGGTGGTGGTATCTCCATAGTTGCAAAAAAATAAAAATAAATTAAAAAAAAAAACACCTCAATTTAGACAAGATAAAAGTCTGGAACTGTTCCATGTCCAGTTTACCATTAACAATTCTCCTTACCACATCATGGCTAACTATAGGACTCACTATGTCCCCTTCAGCCCTTAATTCCTACTTACCAATTACAGAGTCCCTAAGTATTAAGTCAAAAAACATTCTCCTGGGAGACTTCAACTACCCATCCCTTAACTGGAAGACATATATATATATATATATATATATATATATATATATATATATATATATATATATATATATACTCTGACATGAATGCCCAGAGATTAATGGACTTCATCAATACAGATTCTATGAACCAGTTAATCCACACACAAACCAGAAGTGACAAAATCTTGGAGTCGGTCCTCACCGATGTGGCACAGCTCTTTTTCCTACCAATTGTAACTCCCTCCATTCTTGGTCAAAATGGACCACAGGTCAGTCACATTTACTTTAAGGCTGAAGTCACAAACATCCTCCAATACCACGGTATTCAGAGATTATGACAAGGCTAATTTACTGAAACTGAAATTCAAAATAAATTCGACATCTCCTTCCAAGTCATTCACCACACTGCTTACATGGAATTCTTTACCGTGAAATTCTATCTTCACTGAAATAGCTGCATAGATGCATCTGCCCCCCCTAAGTAAACACAATTCCAATTTAAAAAAAAAAAAACCTATGGTGGAACCCACATATAAACAGGCTATATAACAAAAGAAACAAACATAATTACACATAAAAATAAACGTAACTCTTAAGATGCAAACAATGGCCTTGGGGCACACCTCTTGGCATTTACTTCTCAGAGGTCTAAGCTACTGTTAAGGGTTTATGGTTGGCCACCTTTTCAGATTAATGTAAACATGGTACTATCATAAACTCCCCAGAGGATACCAATATCATCCAACAGGGCTTTTCTTAAACATTTGTTATTATTTCACAACTTATTAAAAAGGTTATGGTGTCCAAGTCCAGGAATGTGATCTTTCTACTGTATTGTATTGTACTGTGTACTCATCAAGCTATCATTAAGTATAATGCATGTTTCAGTATGTACCTGTCCAAACATTTGGCACAACTTGAATGTCCACTGTGCTTTCTTATAAAGAAAATTAAGGGCCTTAATCATAAAAACTATAAGAGGTTCTCTGGCTCGATCCTCGGCTAGGGTGCCTTCAGTGCTGAGTCTGCATATCCTCCCTGTGGTTGGGTGGGTTTCCTCTGGGTGCTCCGGTTTCCTCCCATATCCCTAAGACATACTGTAGGTGGATTGGAAACTCTAAATTGGCCCTAGGCGTGAGTGCATGCATGTGTCTGCCTTCTGTGGAAGGTTGGGCACCGGGCTGGCAACTCGACACTGTAAAACTCCACTGCCAATCATGAGCAGACAGGTGATCGGCTGTGGTGACCACTAACCGAGAAAAGCCGAAAGAAGAAGAAGAAGAATCATAAAAACTATGCAGATTACCTCAAAGCCCTTTCTTTCTTCCCAGTGACATAAGGCTACTGACAGGTGATCTCTGCCTTGTGACAAGAGCATCAACAGAACCTATCCTGTCAGATGTGCTGCACATTCAAGTCCAATAGGGGATATACATCTGCTGAAGAGATCTATTTTTTTTTTTTTTGCAACAGAAATAAAACATGTAGGGATAGATTTGTATCACAGAGAATAGCACTTCTTTGGAATTACATTTTTCTCCACATAAGGCAAAGTACTTCTCTTACATTATTCAAATGTAATCAAGACAAATGGATGTGTAACTATATACTTGTACTTGGTTTAGCAACCTTGACTCTCGTGAACAGGGAAAAATGTAAATGTTCTGCTCGTGTCTGGGTTAATTGTACTTAAAATAGAAGGGCTAAAAACGTCATGGTAATTTATGGCTAAGCTTCTAAAGACCCTCACAGATCAACAGCCTAGTAAGCACCTATAAACTTATAAACCTACAGCTCCAACACCTAGTGAGATAATTTGAAGAAAAAAAAAACATCTTGGAAACATCACCGAAGCAAAATTATGAAAGAAAATAGTATGCAGTCAGATGACAGTGACAGAGAAGAAATGGGAAACTAGTAGAATCATGCATGAGTGCATGTCTCATACAAGCAGAATCACTTGTGAATACTAAAAAGATATGCATCTTAAAAACAGAGTGCCCTTGAGTATACTAGACAATGTAATAGAATACAAACAAAACCCCAAATAGTCATTTAGTCTGTAAATCTGGGCTAACTGTGGCAGAAAGACTAAGATAACCCCCCCCTAAACCATCACCCATGCCAACAATCCAAGAGCACTTTTAAAAGTCTCATCTGTGTTTGCTTTGCCTATTCATTCCTGTAACTGTTTACATTAGTAATCACAATCTCCATAAACCATTAGCTTCTATACATAGGCTAAAATGTGTTCTTAGTTCCTGGAAAGCCTCCCTTCACCTTGCTATAGCCTTCTTATACAGTACACTAAACCACGCGTTTCATACGCATTCTCTTAATTATCATAGTGTGTCACTGTCTCTCCTGTTATCAGGTGAAAAAAGGGTCAGAGTTTCCCTGTCTGTTCTTACATGTCACATGTTCAGTCACATCCCAGTTCTAACTGGAAATCATGCCAACTTGCAGAAGGTAATTTTAAATGCCTCACTACCATAATACCGTTATACTGAAAATAATTATAACCAACATGAAATAGCGTTTCCTTTTTTTTTTTTTTTTTTTTTTTTTTTTGCACAGTGGCAAACTCCACCTGCAGTTCTGATATTGTACACTCCAATACTCAATGGTCATGCAAAGGTAGAAAAAGTGGAAATCTAAACTTCACTGAAGGTCTTTCTCAGAGTGACTCACTAAAGTTGCCTCTGTCAGGTTCCCCAAAACTGTGTATACACATAAATATGAGCGTACACATGCACACACACACACACACACATACACACACACACACACACACACACACACACACACACACACACATGCATTCAAATAGATCCACAGACACACACTCTCTTGCAAACACATCTATGCAAACAATGCATACATTGACACACACATGCATGTATGCACACACAAACAATATTTATGCTCACACGTGTGCACATGAAAATGCATGAACACACACATGCATATGAATGCATGACGTGAATAAGAATATTGAGACCCTCATGAACACATACAAATATGGACGTTTGCATACAACAACATGCACACACTATTAAATATGGATAAAAGAAAAAAAACAGTATAAAAATAAAAATATTTGCATATTAATTGCAGAGAATAACAATTATAAAGAAAAAGATAATAAATCCAAGAATAGAAACAGCATCAAGGAACATGTGAGAAGAATAACAGCTACCCGTATTGTGTCCATAATGGCAGCCTGCACCATTCTCTTCGTGCCTGAGAGATGGCAGACCGAATGAGCATGTTAATCAGCTAAATCAGATGTGTTGTCATAAAGAAAATCAAAGATAGCATATCAGTATGATTGGTAGAATTTGGCATGACTAGGACATTTAGCCTTCATGAATATCAGAAGAGAGCTGGAAGAGAAAAACAAAAAGATTAGGACACTGAAGTAGTCAAGATAAAGCTGGACTGTGGTCTCCTGCTTTTGCACTGGCTTACCCCCAGTTATCCTAAATTAGAATACTTTCTCTATCAGCTCCTGCTAAGTCAACAGATTTCTTCACTAATTCATGTTATATCCTGTACCATTACTGTCAAGAAGCCTATAATCCCACGTCCAATGTTCACCTGATGACTACTTCTTTCATAGGATCATAGGATCATAGGAGGTTACCAGGTTATCAACCCAGAGATCATTTCAAGCATAGCCGTTTCATCCCAATGTAATACCACAGATAATCTAGTCAGTTACCAGGACTGGATTTATCAATAACTGCCTATGACCAGAATGGTTGCGGGCGCTATCCCCGGTAAGAATTTACAGTGCCCCTTTGTCTTATGGAACCTCCTTTCTTTAACACAAACTGGAAGTACAAAGAAAACTGCTAAGTATAGCCTCTCCAGTGGTGTAGGAAAAAGTCGTGACTAGGACGTAGGAGACTTGGGTTTGATTAGCAGTTCAGGTGCATGATGGAGCAGGAGTGGAAGGATGCCCCTGCCCCTAACTACAACCCTACACCTTACCTAACAAAAAAAAAACTTTCTATATCACTACCATTAAACAAGACAGAAGCACCATCGCATACATGCACCATTAAGTCTTACCCCTTACCTAACCCTAACCCACAAACACTAAATCTATCCCATTCACTAACCCAAACCCTCAAATATTTATGCTACACACACACACACACACACACACACACACACACACACACACACACACACACACACACACACACATCTTACAGCAAAGCACACATTCAACAAAATGAACATTTGATAAACTAGATGTTCATACAAAGGACCCTGTAATTCATAAAGACATGCAAGTGAATGCATGGCAGAATGACCGGAACCCACACACATACACACATATATATATATATATATATATATATACATATATATATATATATATATATATATATATATATATACAAATATATATATATATATATAATATATATTTGGGTCTACTTCAAAACATCAACTTACCGCCTCATCGAAACTCAGTTCATTGTGACCACATTGTCGAAACCTTACAACATCGAATACCAGCAACATCAAAAACTAACCCCGGGAAATGAACCACATGGCATCCATAGTGAAGCTTGTAGTAAGTTGATGTTTTGAAGTAGACCCATATATTTATATGGGTTCATATGACTTTCAGAAATTCAAAATAAAAAAAGAAATAAGTCTGCATTTTTGCAATGGGGCAAGCCCCCCTGCACCTCCTGCAAATTATATATACCAAATCCAAGATCGCACTACAGTGGGAAAAGGGTAAATTCCCCTTTAAAGCAGTTCTATATAGAGCATGGTACAGTGAGGATCAGGTAATTTACCCTTTTACCCACTTTAGTGCTATCTCTGAGTTAGTATATATATAGTTTGCAAGTGGTGTGGTGGGTATAGCCTTGGGGCTTCCCCCTGTAAAAACACAGATTTGTTTTTTTCTTTCATTTTAAGTTTTTGGAAACACAGTTACATTGTCTTGACCATATAAATGTAATGTTTCTGAAAACCTGATGAAGTCATATAACCCCATTTAAACATACATATATATATATATATATATATATATATATATATATATATATATATATATATATAGGATCATAGGATCATAGGAGGTTACTAGGCTAATGGCCCCAGGGCCCTCATAAGCCTAGCCAAGTTCAACCTATGTTCTCAAGGGTGTCTGGTTCAAACAGACACTAAAATGAGCACCTATTGCCCCTATCTAAGAGTGACACAGGTGAAACCCCTGGGGTGAATTTCTGGTTACCCATTCAATCGTCCAGATAACACTTAAATAGGGCCGGTGAGGGGTTTGGTTTAACATGAATAGGAAGCTTGTTTCAAAGGTGGGGCAACCTCTGTGAGACAAATTTGTCTCTCCAGCAAGTCTGTTGATGCACATACCAGATTAAGGTCCTTTGAGCGCATGAGACATGTGTCATTTGACTTCTGAATGTGCAGCATTTCCATTAAAGCTGTGTCAGAGATTGTTCTATATGCAAGGCACAGGTCGCCTCTGAGCAGTCTGTATGACACAGAGTAAAGTGGCAATGATTTCACTCTGTCCACATAAGACAGATCTTTAAGACCCTGAATTTTCTTTGTAAGGAACCTTTGCAGTCTCTCCAATTGCTGCAGGTGTTTGGAAAGGAACATACCAAAGGGAGCGTCATAGTCTATTATTGGCTTGATGAAGGAAGAGTACAGGGAGAGTTATAACCTCTTTTTTCGTGGAGGCAATGCCTCACTTATGAGATCAGCAATATAAAATGTATTATTTATTTATTTGACATTTTTTTACTGGGTTAGTCCAACTGGGTAGAGACCCTTTTTCAGTGGAGACCTGAGGAGAAAAGCTCTAAACATTAACAAAATAACATACATTAGCAATGCTTACAGGAATAACAATTGTTTAAAAAGAGCTAAAATAAAATGTCAAACAGTACAATGTTTTACAGTATGTAACATAGTGTCCATAATATATATATATATATATATATATATATATATATATATATATATATATATATTTTTTTATTTATTTTTTTTTTTTTATTGGTAACACAAGAAGAGTGCAAAGTAAAAGTTTACTGAAAGTAAGTCAGGAAGAAAACTGCATAATGAATAATATGTACAGATGCAGGAAGACTATTAGTGTGCAGAAAGTATAAGCCAAGAATAGGAAGAATAGTTATAGTGAGAGGCTGAAATGTAGAGTAAAAACAAGAGATAATTCAAGGTAGGAAGACGGTGAAAAAGTAGTGTAGTAAAAAAAAACTGAAAGGCTATATAGTAATAGAAGTTAAATGAATAATGGTCCAAGTAGTAGAGTTATTTATCAAAATTGTAGAGGATACAGCTTAGGGAGGGGGAGAAACAGGCAGAAATATATAGAAGACAGGAAGATAAGTTATGTTGGGGCTAGTAAACAGGAAAATAATTTATGCTGGGTCATTGCAAAGGCATGACCATGACTTTGTTAGGTAGCTTTTAGTGCAGTTTTAAAGGAGTTGGAGTTAGTGATAGATCTGACATGTAGTGGTAGATTGTTCCCAGGCATTTGCGATGGAGTAGCTGTAGGATAGTTTGCCAGTATTTTTTGTTGGGCATATGAACTTGCAGCAGGTTCTGTTGAGAGCTACAAAGAGCACACTTGGGAGTGTAAGGCTGGATGAAAGTAGAGAGAGGGGCAAAAAGATGAGTAGTGTAAGACTGAATGAGCTGTGAGAAGTTGGGGTAATAGAATTTGGTGGTGAAATTCAAGCCACTGTGGGTAATAGAATTTGGTGGTGAAATTCAAGCCACTGCAGGTTTTTAGGTCTACACAGTGATGAGTGTGGTAGGGTAGGTTAGATGCAAATCTTGCAATTTGTTATATGTGAGTTCTAATTTAGTCAGAAGGTTAGATTAGAGGTTTGTGAGTATAGGGGCTGTGTTTAGTAGTGTGGGGGAGTGGAAAGGCTTGAGCAAAGGAGAGTCTGGAGGAATGTGAGAAATTATTTGTGTCTATATAGGAGCCCGGGTTTTGGTGAGTCTTTTAATGCATTGCTGAGTTTGAAGATCAAATTTTAGGAGGTCATCAGAAATAATTCCAAGGAGTTTAGTGTGAGACTCAGTAGAGATGGGTGCATTATCCAGGGATGAGACAGAAAAGGTAGCTTTAAGGTGTTGGAAAGAGAAGGGAGGAATAGAAGAAGTTTAGTTTCCTTAGGGTTCAGTAATAGTTGATTGGAAGTAAACCACCTTTTGATAGAGTGAAAGGAGTCTGGGTGAGGGTATGAAGGTGAGTAATGTCATCAGAGGAGCAGATGATTGTGGAATCATCAGCATATTGAATTATAGTAGAAAGTGGGCATGAAGAGTGAAGGTCATTGATAAAGATATTAAAAAGTAGAGGTCCAAGGATGGAGCCTTGGTGGACTCCAGTCTGAACAGGTAAGAAGGGAGATAAGCAAGACTGCCATTTAACAGCCTGGAATTTGTTTGACAGGTAACTGGAGAACCAGGATTGTGTAGAATTAGAAAGGTTTTGTGAAGCTAGTTTGGATTGGAGTATTCTGTTGGAAACAGTGTCGAAGGCTTTGGATAGGTCAAGAAACAGGCAGGAGACTAATTTATTATTGTCACTGGATTAGCAATGATATTTTTGAAGGATATAAGAGCAGTTTCAGTACTTTGCTTAGGACGAAGGCCATGCTGAGTGGGGGTGACAAGGTGTTCTTGGAGAAGGTGATCAAGGAGCTGTTTGAGAATGCAGTTTTTCAGCATTTTTGACAGGGGAGATAGGATGGTAATTGGTCTATAATTCAAGGGATCAGTTGCATTGCAACCTTTGTGAAGAGGTATGATGCAGAATTTTTTCCAGATATTAGGCACAGTGTTTTCCTGAATGGATCTATTGATTAGTATGGAAATGGGGAAAGCAATAGAGTCAGCAGCTATTTTAGGAATTCTGGAGGTAAGTTATCAACTGATAGGGAACAAGTTTTAAGTTTAGAGAGAAGGGACTTGATATAGGTAGTGGAGACAGGTTTGAGAGAAAAGATAGTAGAATGGGTTGGAAAAGGGGGTGCAGGGTCACAGATGTTGTCACTTTTGATCAGGGTGCAGATAGACAATGAAAAAGGAGTTAAGGACAGTAGCAGTGTCCTTGGGAGAACTATTAGGGTAGGGGTTGGGAGAAGATGGGTAACCAGGATGTAATAGCTTGTTTACAGATTGCCAGAATTTCTTGGGGTCAGAGTGTGGGTTATTAAGTGGTTTATGGAAAAATTTTTGTTTATCAAGGATAACATTTTTTTGGTTAAGTTAAGGAGCTGTCTGTACATTTAAAGATCAGTGGAGGATTTGAATTTCTTCCATTTTTTCCATGCATCATCTCTCTGATTCATACATGTTCTGGGTGCTTGTGTTAGTTAGCTGGCAAAATTGATATTAATCCTTAGTTTCCTGATAGCGGCCAAGGAGCTGAGTGTTTCTAGAAAGATGTTGTTAAAAGATAGGACTGCGTCCTCAAGGAGACGATTGAGGAGGAAGGACCAGTTAATTAAGACAGCAAATTGTTGAAAGTATCAGGGTTAAAACTGGAGAGTTTTCAACAGTCTTTGTAAAGCTGGGGTTTATTTAGCTGGGGGGAAATGTCTACTTATGAAGGTGGGATGGTGATCACTAAGCATGTTGGGCAGGGTAAAAGGGTTATGACAAAGACTGGAGTTGGAGGTGAGGATCCAGTCAAGAGTGGAACCTACATTGGTGTGCTTGTTAAAACAAGTTGGGTTTGTGATTAGCTGTGAAAAGCCAAGGAGGTTAATGGAGGAGTTTGAGGAGTTAGTAACAAGGGCATTCCTATCAATGTTTACATCACTCATAATAATGGTTTCATGAGAGATGTTTTTGGAGATCCAAGAGAGAAAGTGTTCCAGGATAGGGATGCTGTTAACTGGGGGGATGTAGCTAGATACAATAGCTAGCTTCTTATGGGTGTTTATTTGACAGTCAGCTATGAGAATTTTGGCTGGGTGAAAGTCTGAAGTGGTAATTGGGAGAGGGGATAGAGAGATGGATAGAGTACAGAATAGCAACACTTCCACCTTTCTTTTTAAGGCTGTTATAGCCTGGTGGAAGTATTTCAGTGGTGGATATATGGGGCTTGAGCCAGGCTTCTTACCACTGTGGAGACATGGTGATTGAAGTTAAGGTTGCTGTCGACCTGTCTGCCCAGGTCTCTCTCCATTGACTTTGTGCTTGGTGTATTGTTATTGATGTGGTAGTTTGCAGGAACATCACCCTTGCTGAACGGGATGATAATGCATTTTTTTCATTAAGTTTAAGACTATGACTTTGACACCAGTCATTAGTCTATATAAGACCTTCTTGTAGGTTGTTGACATCACTAGGGGTTTCAATGATTTCTCCCAGTGTGCAGCCATCAGCTAGCTTTGTCAGCCATGGTCCTTTAGTTTTAGATTGTACTTCAGAGAAGTAGATTCCAAACAGTAGGGGTCCCAGAACTGATTCCTGTGGAACACCACTGGTTATGGGTCTGGTGGAGGAAGTGGGGTCCACTATTTTGACTGTATGAGTTCTATCAGTGAGCCAGTTTACAACCCACCTGACAATATGTGGGTTGGTACCCAGTTGGGTAAGTTTATCAATGATGTTTGAGTGGGGGATTGTGTCAAAGTCCTTGGCTAAGTCTAGGTAGGCCATATGTACAGATTTGCCCTCATCTAGGGCTTTGGGGACTGTCTCAAAGAAGTCCACCAAGTTTAACAGGCATGCTCTTCCCTTGATAAAGCCAAACTGGGTGGGGTTGAGCATTTGAAGATTTCCAATATCTTTGTTAATAAGGTCCATGATGATTCATGCCATGGCCTTGTTAATAAGGCTGGTCAGGCTAATAGGTCTATTCTTCTTGGGGTCCCTGGATGCACTCCCTTTGTGCAAATGGATGACAGTAGTTGTTTTTCATTCCACTGAGATGAAGCCAGTGCTTAGGTTGTGATTGAAAAGCATGCCCAATGGTGGTGATAATTCCTGTTTAACCTATGCAGAACATAGCCTGGAATGTTGTCTGGTTCCATAGAGGCTGTATTTTTGGCTTTGGAGAGGGGGGTTTAAGACCTGCTCCTCTGAGGTACAAGGTATAGGACAGGCATTATGGATGCTTTCTGGTATATGTGACAGGGACAGGGGAATAAAGTTTTCATTGAACCTGTCAGCCATCAGGTTTGCTATACAGAAATATTCTGTATATGTAGTACCATTAGCTATGAGTTCAGCACAAATCTGGGCCTTACCTTTGAGGTTACTGATGGAACTAAAAAATGCCTTGTGGTAATCCTTAGTTAGGGAAGATAATTTGGATTTGTAGTTAGCTTTGGCGGACTTCACTAGGAGTCTTATTTGCTTGTTTAAGTTAAGGAGAGAGTGTTTCCATTTTTCAGACCATTCCTTCCTACTCTTAGAAAGCAAATTCTTTCTCCTACTGTATAGCCTATTAATGGCAATTATCCATTAGCCAGGTTTGTTTATCCTTGAAGATCTGGCTTTAGTTCTATCAGGTACAGCACAGTCAATACAATTATACAGGTGCTTGTATAAAGCTTTTGTGTATAACAGTTATCTGTTCCATCAGTGGGGGGAGGGACAATTAAGTTATTTATGCTGTCAAGTAAGAGGCTGTAATTGGCCTTGAAATTTTTTAGTCAAGTTGTGGCTAAGGGGGGCTTGTTTTATAGTTATATCTAGAGATACTGATTTGTGGTCAGATCTCACCAGGGGTGGCCACACACTGGGGGTGGTGCAGAGGTACCCCATGATGGTGAGCACCAGATCCAGGATGTTTGACCCCTTTGTGGGTCAGTTAACCAGCTAGTTCAAAGCACAGTCCAGGAACCTTTGGGCAAGTGAGTTAGAACACATATGTATAATTTACCCAGTCAATGGATGGGTAATTAAAGTCACCCAAAACCAAGATGTTTGGTTTTCCCTTGATTATCTCAAGTAGATCCAAGTAGGCTGATGGGTGCCCTGCTTTATTGAGGGGGTCCTATAGCTGGCAATGTCCTGAAGAGGGGTCTTACCTACAGTCAATTGCACCTGAAATAATTCAAGGGAGTCTTGCTGTTTAACCAATCTAGAGGTATATTTATCTTTAATGAATATTGATATACCACCTCCTTTAGTTCTCTCACTTTCAGTTTGTGGTCTGAATGTGAGGAAGGAAATGTAACCTGGTATAGATGGGGTGCTGTCCGCAGCCTTAGACCAGTTCTCAGTGACTGCACAAATGTCAGCATCTTTCAAGGTGAGTACTGCTTCCAGTGAGTGCAGTTTCTGGTTTAGACTCCTATTGTTTAGCAGCATAACCTTGAGCTTGTTTTCAGAGGGTATTTTTACATTGGGAATTTTGTTCTTGTGTCATTGGCTAAAAAGGCACTATGGGGTAGGCAAGAGCCTTAGCCAGTAATCAAAATCCCAGGGGTGACAGATGAAGACCATCTCTGGCAAAGCATCAAGGCCTATCTTCTATGTCATCCCAGGCTGACAGATACTTTATCGCCTTTAAATTACACCAGATACTAAGCCAATTGTTGAAGTCAATCATTTTTTGTTTTTATTGAGGTATCATCCTAGGTGAAGGTAAAATGCTGCTTAAGACTAGGGATATAACTGCCTGAAAAACATAATCAGGGAGCTTAGTCATGTCTCTCTTCAAATACTCAAGTGACGTACATCTCAAGTTGTTCACAACAACATGGACTATGGTGGAGTCTTAACAGTACCTGTTATTGAAAGACTTGAGTGTGTTTGTGATGTGGCAAATCCTGGCACCTGACAGACTGCTGACTGTGACTTTTTCCTTATCCACCCTGGTGACAAGGACATCTGTGTGTCTCACAATTAAATCACCTATGACTAAGATGTATGTTATGCCTTAAGAACTTGACTGGTAAGACACTGGTATGTGATATATTATATGTGTTATGTTCTACAGAGGATGTATTAAGTGAATCATGCTTGTGTTTCTGTTTGGGAGGTCTCTGATGTTATGTAGGTTTCTGGTAAGGACCTCAGCATATGTAGGTTTATGTGTTGTTGGTTTGGTAGGTGCAGGAGGTGAGGTGTGCATGCTGACAACCTGTTTAGTATCAGATGAACTGACTGGTGAGTGAGAGAGCCTGGATTCTAGGGTTCTTGATATAGATGCAACTCTCACATAATGAATTTCTGTGGACTAGAAGAAGAGGGTTGTCAGTGTACATGAAGCATTTGCTACATTGCCTTAGGATGCCCATATCAACCAGGCTGGTTGGAGAAACTGTGGGAAATTGTCTGTCCATAATGCTAGGCAAGTTGATGTGGTTAGAAAACAGGGAGAGGACAGGAAGAACCAGATAAAGTAGAGGACAGGAGAAGTGGACAAAAATATGAAGAGCTAGTGGGTAGAATTTGTGTTAGTACCTCAGGAACTTCACTGAATGTATCACCTGTCAGTGAGGGACAATCGTGAGAACTCACTGATGGAGTACTAAGGCAAAATCTGCAGGCAGAAGTGTTTGTGTCTATAACCGCCAATGGTTCATAGGTTGGTACTAGGCTATTGGCCCTAGGGCCTATACAAGCCTAGCCATAACAATTCCCTGGATATTTCTTCCCATGCTATTTACTTCCCTGGACCCCCGTCTAGCAGGGCCACTGATGTGATCCCTGGGGTGAATTTCCTTTCTCCCATCCAATCATCAAGGTTCCTTTTGAAGAGGGCCAAAGAGATGCTCTGCTTGACATGTATGGGCAGTCTATTCCAGAGTCTGGGGAGTCCCTGGGTCAGGAACCTATCCCTCCAGCGTGTTTTGTTTATTGTGATGACAAGGTTTAAATCCCTGGAACATGTGGCTCTGAGGGATTGTGATATCTTTAAGTGCAAGCATGGTACTTTGTAGCAAATGAGAGCAAATTGATTTAAACAAATTAACCAATAAAAAAGCTCAAAACTGAGCCCTGTTCTAGTAACCTTCAATCAGATGAGTTTTAATTGCATATTTCTGCCACAAGGGTTCAGGGGAACCATCTACAACAAAACATGACCTGGTTTAGTGCTTGAGTTATACAAATAGAACTAGATTCAGTAGGTCTGAACCTACTCTATGCTACAGCAAACAAAGTGCAAAAATTTCAGAAATAAACAGTTCAAATAAGCAGTGATATGTTAAAATACAGTTCAAAAGTGCAATATACAGTGAGAATTCCTACTTAGTGTTTGCG
This sequence comes from Protopterus annectens, assembly GCF_019279795.1. Classification (NCBI taxonomy): domain Eukaryota; kingdom Metazoa; phylum Chordata; order Ceratodontiformes; family Protopteridae; genus Protopterus; species Protopterus annectens. The sequence goes on along the minus strand of NC_056738.1, from coordinate 552,691,770 downwards.
GAGATCAGCAGATGGTTTGGATTGATCAGATTTTATTTATTATTTTATTTTACATTTATTTTATTTTATTTTACATTTGTTGACCGGGCTAGTCCAGCTGGAGAAATTTCCATTTTCAGTAGAGGCCCGGGGAGAAAAGCTCCACAGAGTGAGATACATTCAGAGATACATTCAGAGATAAATAATAAAAATATTAACATACAGAGAAATTGATACAACAGAGCAGTAGCTGGCCACCAAACTCTTTGGAGCTTTGCTAAAACAAGCGCAAACATGCACAAATGTGGTTCTTATGTAGCAAATGAGAGCAATCTGGTTTATACAAAATAACAAATAAAAAAACTGAAAACTTAGTCTTCTTCCAGGAACCTTCAATTAAATGAGTTCTAACTGCACACCCCTGCCACTAGTGTGCAACAAAAGATGGCCTGGTTTAGTGCTCATGTTATACAAACAGTACTATAGTCAGCAGTTCTGAATCTCATCTACACTACAGCAAACAAAGCACAACAATTCCAGAAAAAGCAGTTCAAATAAGTAGTGATATGGTAAAAATGCAGTTCAAAAGTACAATATACAGTGAAAAATTCTACTTAGGTTTTGCAGAGATCAGCAGATGGCATGGATTGATCAGATAAATATAGCAGAGCAGTAGCTGGTCACCAAACACTGTGGAGCTTTGCTCAAACAAGGGCAAACTTGCACAAATGTGGTCCTTATGTAGCAAATGAGAGCAAACTGATTTAACTGCACACCCCTGCCACTAGTGTGCAGGGGAACCGTCTCAAACAAAAGATCGCCTGCTTTAGTGCTCAAGTTATACAAGCATTACTAGAGTCAGCAGGTCTGAATCCCATCACACTACAGCAAACAAAGCACAGCAATTTTATAAAAAAGCAGTTCAAATAAGCAGTGATATGGTAAAAATGCAGTCCAAAAGTGCAATATACAGTAAAAAAATTCTACTTAGGTTTTGCAGAGATCAGCAGATGGCTTTGATTGATCAGATAAATACAGCAGAGCAGTAGTTGGTTGCCAAACTCTTTGAAACTTTGCTAAAACAAGCATAAACCCATGCAAACATGGTGCTTATGTAGCAAATGAAAGCAGACTGATTTAACAAATTAATCAATAGAAAAGCTAAAAACTGAGCCCTGTTCCAGAAGCCTTCAATCAGGTGAGTTCTAACTGCACTCTCCTGCCACTAGGGTGTAGGGGAACCCTCTCCAACAAATGATGGCCTAGTTTAGTGCTCATGTTATACAAACAGAACTAGATTCAGCAGGTCTGAATCTAGTCTATGCTACAGAAAACAAAGTGCAACAATTTCAGAAAAAAAAACAGCTCAAATAAGCAGGCACAATAAGCCTTCAACCAGCAACTCCTAGCTTAGAAGGGCAGAGGCTACTGTCTCCTCCCACAAAAGTGTAGATCACAAACCTTCTTAATGTAAAATAATGGGCCAGAACCCAAAATGCTTAAACCAGAACTAAGGCACTTTTAGGATAACAGATACATTAAGCCTTCAACCAGCAATTCCTAACTTATTAGGAAATAAGTTACATCTCCTGCCACAAGAGTATAGACTACAAATCTTCTTAATGTAAAACAACTAGCCTGAAGCCTAAGTGCTTATACCAAAACTAAGATGCTTAGAATAATTATAATTGTCTTTTGGCTTTTCATGGTTAGGGGTCGGCACAGCGGAACTCCGGCCCACTAATGATTGGCAGTGGATTTTTATGATGCCGAGTTGCCAGCCCGATGCCCGACCTTCAAAGAAGGCAAGATGCTTAGAATAGCAGTTACAATTTAAACAGGCTACTAACAAGTAGTAATAAATGCAGCAGAATAAATGTAATTGAACACTTTTAAGAACAAGCAGCACAAGCAAATTAAAATAATATAGTAGGAAGAAACACAAATACAGTAAAAGCAGATGAATAAAGTGCAATCTTTTTTAAGTTAAGTGAGAAGGGAGGAAACAGAAGATAATTCAAGATTAAGAAACTAAGGGCCTTCTCAAATGATCTCTCTGTACTCAGTAGAAAGAGCTGATGAGATGGGACTGGGGGAGTGTCCAAAATCAGATTTATAGTTGGAGCAGGCAAATCAAAGGCAACCAAGGTTAAGATTACAACAACACTTGGGCGGGTAGGAGGTAAAAATAAAATGCAGACAGAGATCAGCAATATTCAACCAGAGTACAGCAAGCAAGCCAGACAAGTACTCCAGCTAAATAGAGATATTTCTAGCTAAATGAGGAATGCTATTTCTCAACTCCTCCCACTAATTATCTGACGTTATTCACTGCTTGCCAAGGAATTCTTTGCTAACTTTTCTCACTGACCCTAGCCAAGACTTCTTAAAACTCAGAGAACAGAAAACTTAAAACAAAATAAAAGTAATACAAGAATAAGACACAAAATAGAAGTAACCAAACCTTAAACGAAAAACTTCAATTCAAAATAAAATGCAGACAGAGATCAGTAATAGTCAGGCAGGGTTCAGCAAGCAGGCCAAACAAACACTTAAGCTAAATAGAGATATTTCTAGCTAAATGAGGAATGCTATTCCTCAGCTCCTCCCACTAATCAGCTGATGTTATTCACTGTTTGCAAAGAAAGTCTGAGTCTGTTTCTGCATGCATATTCTATATATATTTCCCTATGAATAACAGAACACTAAATTAGACAGTTACACATTTTATCTTTTCTATTATAACTACTCATAAAATCTGCTAGTGGACTCAGACATGAAATTTTCTAACTGCACTCTTACCTATTAATAACTGTTGTACTTATTGTCGCTTATAATATCAGTTATTTTCATTAAATAAAACTCCTTCTTATTTAATATACCACATTATGCACACAAAGAGCAGAGTAGATTTAAACTTGATTAACAGAACCCAACATTCTAGAACAAGTATAGAAATCTATAATGTTGTGAACATGGGAACATGTTTTACAATTGATTACATCATGCATTACCAACAAAATCTTGCATTTTCCATTGAATGCACAGTATAAAATTGATTTTACTATCAAGGAGTTTAATTGATCTAGCTTGTTCCTTTTATGCTTTCAGAATTTACTACTTTTGGAAAATATTTTAAATACATTAAACAAAGCAATCAATGTTTACTCACCTCTGTACATTGGCACCCTCAAAAAATCATTATGTATATGCAAATATTTGTTCTTGCAAAGAACTGACTGTAAGTATACATAAGAAATGTATTGAATCTAGTTATCTCTATTTCTGCAATGCTCTATAGCACCAAATAACATTTCAATCTCTAAAAGTAAAATGGTGAAAATAAATATTGTCCTTTATAACAATCGCTACTGTTATTTTAATGACAAAGATGCTAGTTTGCAGTATATTACTAAAGGCAATCTACTGGAAGTTTTGATAGTTCACTCTGTGTCCTGAAACTGAAAAATGAAGTGCAATTTTCTTAAAATAACAGCAAAGTGCAAAACTCAGTGTAACATATTAAAAGTATTTTTGCAGTGGTGTAACTCATCTGCACTGTGCAATGGGGGAGGGCTGAATCCTCCTCATCTGCATTACTCAAACATACTAACTCTGAGATTGCTGCACCTTGGAGAAAATGGAATTCTCTGATATATATCAATTTTTGGCATTAGTACATATTCCCCTGCAATCACACTTAAATCTTTGCAGTTCTAAGGGCTGCACTTACAGTCTTTGAATATACACTGGGGACCCATTATTAATGTCGGCTTAGCTAGCAGAATTTTTATAACAGTAGCCCATCTTCCCGAATGTAGGCATCCCCAACAGGTATAGCCCACACCCAAAACCTTAGGAAGTGCACGCATTTGGTTAGTCTAACTTTTCCATACTGGTGATGAAGTGAAATTATAGGCTTAAAAAATAAGCTAGCATTCTGAAAAAAATAACAACAATAAAGCATGTGACCATAAACCATGATAAATATGCAGTTTTTAAATATACATTCAACCACATCCTATCACACAAAATAAATAAAATGATTTTTAAAAAAGTGTGCATTGTGACATTCCTGGAGCATACCTATCTATATGGATTCTTGCACGTGACAGAAAAAGTGGTGATAAGCTCAGATACCTAAAAAAACCTCTCCTTTTTTGATACCTTACAGGCTACTAAGGAACAGCATCTGCCTTGCTTACAGAACCACTGCTTACCACATCCTTTCAGATCTACTATGCATCTGCAAGTCTAGTAGTGGAAGAAATACATGCTCAAGAGATCTCAATCTCTTATAACTTAAATAGAACATGTCAAAGGGACAGATATGTCTCGAAGAGAATGCCACTTCTGTACAACTGTCATTATCTCCATGCAAAGCATAGTATATCTCTTCACAGGTTCATAGGAGGTTACTAGGCTAACGGTCCCAGAGGCCTTACAGGCCTAGCCATGTTATACCCGAATTGCCATTACAATCTTAGTTATGTTATACCCAAGTTATCCTAAATGCCCTTGGTTAGATGAGCATTATTAGCAGAGCAAGTGTAAGGTCAGCACTGACTTCCAATGTCCACGAGGGACATGGGCACTACCCCTGGGATGAATTTGGTCCCATGCAGTTATCCAGGTTATGTTTGAATATGGTCAGTGAGGAGCTCTGCTTTATGTGAATTGGGAGTCTATTCCAAAGGAGCAGCAATCTCTGGGAGACATATCTGTCTCTCCAGCACGTTCTGTTGATGTCACAAGCTAGGTTAAATCCCTAGTGAGAGTGACTCTTGCCCCATTTGATTTGATTTATTCCTTTCAACCATAAACTGGACAAATTCACTCCTGGATTTGCATCTCTGACCCTTATGGACAGTGAGTAACATGCAAATGTCTTCCGGCCCCCTGGCTTATTTCTACTCATAATACAAGGGTCTCTGGCTTAGTCATTCTAAAAATACTAGGGCTACAAACTTATTGGGAATGCATGGCTAGATTTCTGAAGATGCCCATAAATCATTAGCTTAGTAAGTACCTATGAGGGTTGGGGATGGCAGAATGGTTAAGGTGTTTACCTTGTAGACACAAGGTACAGGGTTTGATTCTCACATGGGGTAATTGGCTAGGCTGGAAATGGCCTGCAAGGGCAATTAGCCTAGTATTAATCTATGTTTCTATGTACCTATGTACCTATGAACCTGTGAATATATGTAAGGGACCAGGTGACTTCTGCGATGGAGTATCTAGAATGAATATATCACCATTCATTCATTCATTCATTCATTCATTCATTCATTCACTATATAACATCACCAGTTCAGGTGTATGACTTCATCCCTTTCATTTTTCTTGCTGCTCTTCTTTTTCTTATTTTATTGTTTACATTTATCTTAAGGCAAAATGACAGCACAAACAAGATGCTTGTATTCTTATATCCATGCTTGCTATCAGATTTTCATGAACATATAAAATGTGGTATAGTTAAAATGTTTATTCCTATTCTTACACAAGATCATAACAAATTCAACAACTTAAATCATCTTACATGTAATAGAATGCACATATCATTGTCGTAAACTATACATATCAAAAATGGTTGCCCATGACCTGCTAAACTGACTAGAAATTGAACTTTCAAAACCTGGAAGGGTATAGCAAAGTAATTTAAGGTAAAGATGAGATAATTAATATTACATTGGTAGTTTACTTCAGATATGCCTTTAGCACAAGCTACACCAGTTTGTTTTCATTAAATGGTACTGTAGTATGCAATTAGGATGAATAAGCCAGTGACTACAGGAATGCCCTGAGCTTCATAAATCTATCAATCAAATAACAAAACTGCTTTGAGCTTTTGAAGTCTATTCAACAAGTAGCATCATGTAACACAATATTAAATAAACCTGGATTAAATCAAATGTTGACTCATAAAGTCTTAAGCATGAAGTAATTTAGCCAAACTTCTCAAGTAAATATTGTTATATATAACAGGATGTTATATACTGAAGCATGAATAAAAACCACCAGAGTTGGGGCTAATAAAAGAAAGGTAATCTCAGTTGGGGCTAATAAAAGAAAGGTAATTCTGTATCCTTATAAACAAACATGAATAATTTTCACCAAATGTAAAAAAATTAGTTAAATGAAAAACCTTAAGGTAAGAATGGGGTAGCATTACAAAATCTAATAAAAACTTTATAAGGTATAGCTAAGGCTTAATCGAGAACTACATTACAGATATAAAATGTATATTTTAAACATAGTACAAAGCAACAATTTGTTTCATGTATATATGCATGTATGTATGTATGTATGTATGTATGTATGTATGTATTTATTTATTTATTTATACCAATCTCAGTGGATCATTTGCAGGCCACAGCCCAGGTGAATAGGATCAGATAAGAAATGAACAAAACATGTTTACAGATAGAAGGATATGTTAAAAACATACATATTTACAGAAGCAAGAATATTCTACAACATTTAGCTCAAGAAGCAGTTTACAATGTCAAAACATGCAAGGAAAAATGAAATCATGCTGAGCAGTGCTTTTTGGGTATGATGTAGCTGTAATGAATATGATGGCCCATGCTACAGGGATAAAAATATGTCATTATTTAGAGAGCTATGAAGACATTGAATGTGGGGAGAGTGAATATTTGCAAGAAAGGATACTCTGGGGAGAGGACAGAGACATGGTAAGAGAGGCATGCAGAAGGAAGAGGAGTAGAAAGGGGAGAAGTGTTAGAGATGAGAAGAGAAGAAGGAGAAAGGATAGATGAGAGGCAGTGAGTGAGGGAGGATGACAACACAAGATAAGAAAGAATTAAATAAAGATAAAGGGGTGTGAGAGCTACAGGGTTCATGTACTGTGACCTGTGAGTGCAGCTGCACTTTGTTTGAGTAAAGAGGTTCTCCTTGTGTTGTACTTTTGGTTGCCACTGATGTTTAAGTGCATGGATAGAGAATGCATGGTCAGAGCAATAAAATTAAGTTTTTGGAGTTAGTAGGGTGGGCTGAAATTGAGAGATATCTCAGAGATTATATATGGGGGTTTTGGTGAAGACTTTGTGAGAGAGACTGGAGGATGTATCAGGAGAAATGGCTTTGCAAATTACGGATCCTAGCAGGAGGTTCACTCCCAAATGAACTGGGAGCTATTATGCTTTGGTGGGCATTAGTTAGTGCTTTTCTTTAATGGAGAAGTTAGTAACAAGCCAGCAGATTTTATTACAGATGATTTGCAAGAAGGTGGCATTTTTGTTTGAGGCTGCAGCTAATGGGGTAGTCCATATTTGAGTTTAGATAAAATTATTCCTTTGTCTATGGCAGTTTTGCTAGCTTGGACAAAAAAAGTAATAGCTTATTTGCCCAGAATAGTAGTGTGTTTTGAATAAGTAGTTGGAAGTTAAGAGTTCTGTCTAGTCAAGTACTGAGGTATTTGAAAAATGTCATAGTTTTATACGGTTGTATTTTTAACTTCTTTAATATTAAAGAAGTTGGGGGCTTTAGCTACTTTTTTGTTGGTGCTAAATAGCATTGCTTTTGTTTTTGAGGGATTGAATATAGGTTTCTGACCAATTATCCACTGGTTGAGGACATGGAGGTCATCTTGAAGCTGAGTATGAATAATAGAATGGGGTTTGTTTGACCTGTAGATGACCATGTCACTTATACTTCTTTATGCAGATATCTGAGGGTGATCAGATGGGAATTTGTTGATAAATATGGAAAATAACAGAGATGCTAAAGTGGAACCCTGCAGGACTCCTTAAATAAGAGGAGCTGTTTTAGAGGTGGCAGTGTTCACCTTTACCTCAATGGACCTACTTTTTGAGGAAAATATAAAGGTCAATGCTTTGTTTCATCACTAATGCCTATTTCAGCTAGTTTGTCAAATAGTAAGTTATGGTCAATTAGATCAAAGGCTTTTGTGAGGTCAGTGAAGACAGCTGCTGTTAGGTTGCCTTTGTCTATACTGAATAGGTTCATAGGTTCATAAAAGATTACTAGGCTAAAGGCTTAAGAGCCTTTACAAGCCTAGTCAATATAACCCAATTTTACCCAATATATGGTCCCAGGGGCAAGAGTATGGCATGGATTTGTGCCTATGCCTTGAGTATCTTACAGATATCCCCTGTCCATAAGGGACATAGGCACTACCCCATGTGTGAATCTGTGATTCCCCATCCATTGATCCAAACTGCATTTGAAGAGGGCCAGGGAAAGGCTCTGTTTAATGTGAATAGGAAGCCTAATCCAAAGAAGGGGCAATCTCTGGGACACATATCTGTCTCTCTAGCATGTTTTGTTTGAGTCTCTGACTAAATTTAAATCCCTAGATCAGATAACTCTCATGTTTTTTGACTTGCAGATATGTAGAAGCTCTATCAGGCCTGGATTTGTGAGTTCCTTGTAGGTCAGGCATAAGTAACCCCTTGATAGTCAGTAGAAGACAGAGTAAAGAGATAGGGCTTTTAGTCTAGCCAAACATGACATGTTGTTTACACCCCGTATTTTCTTTGTGAGGAATCTCTGAGGTCAGTCCAGTTGCTGTAAGTGACTAGTCAAGTACATGCCAAATAATGCACTGTACTCAATTATTAGCCTATTGAGGCCCAAGTAAAATGAGCCTATAAATTCCTTGGATCTGAATGCCATACCTTTACTTATAAGTTGTGCAACATAGAAAGACTTCCTCACCACTGTGGAAACATGATGGTCAAAGTTCAGGCAACCAGCTATCTATGTACCTAGATCTCTTACTTCTGAGTCTACTGTTAGGGGTGTGGTTATAATGTTGTAATTTGCAGGGGTATTTGCCTTCCCAAAGCATATGGTAATGCATTGATTCACATTTAGTTTCAGTCCATGGTTCTGGCACCAATCATTTGTCTGATCTAGACTCTCCTAAAGGATATCTACATCATCGGGGATTCAATGACTGCCCCCCAGCTTGCAGTCTTCAGCAAACTTTGTCATCCAGAGGTCTTCCACATTAGCCTTGACTTCAGAGAAATATATTCCAAACAGGAGTGGTCCCAGCACTGAGGTGTGTGGCACACCTCTGTAACTTACACCTTGTTGGATCTGGATTCACGCACTTTAACCATAAGTCATCTCCATCAGCCAATTAGCTATCCATCTGGTGATGTAGGGATTTATGGCCAGCATACCTCTCAGCCTCCTAGCATAAGAAATGTGGACAAAGCCTGACATAATGGGAGACAAAGCCCCAAAAATAGGGAGAGATTTTAAATATTGCTCTTATAAACTCAGAAACTTTCGAGAATAACAGCATTTGCATTAGCATGCATTTTCTGAAAAATATGAAATCTTAAACTCAAATGTATGTGATAGTTAGTGACTTCAATCCTGAAATCATCCCGGTGATTTGCCAAAAACCACACATTTTAAGAGGATCAGACCAAAAATATTAGGCAAAAATCTGGACATTCTGTGAAAATATATGCAATTGAGAGGTATTAAGCTCAGTTTTATGAGTTCATTTATAATGCCTGATTGGGGAATTGTGTCAAATGCCTTGCCAGTTCAAGGTAAGCAGTATATTTTATTTCACCCTCATCCATGGTCTTATTGACTTTCTCAAAGAAATCCATCAGATTCAGTAGTCATGACCTGTCCTTGACAAAGTCAAATTAGGTTAGGTCCAGTGTTTGGAAGTTTCCTATGTCATTATTTATCAGGCCATGCATATAAGACTAGTCAAACATATGTGTCAGTAGATTGTCCCCATTATGCAGTGGGATGATGGTTGCTGTTCTCCAGTCTATCAGGACACAGCCAGTCCAGAGGCTGTGGTAAAACAGAAATCATAATAGGCCTGATAACTTCTGATTTAAGCTGCTTAAGAGGCAACCTAGTATATTGTCAGGTCCCAATGAAGCCATGTTTTTAGCTTTAGTAGCAACCTCTTCTTTGGTTTTAATTGGCGGTGGAGTTTGACCTGAATTTGTTGGCCAACAGATTTGCTATATCTTTCAGTTGAGTATAGGTGATTCCTTCTACAACTAATTCTGCACATTGTTAGGTGTTGCCCTTAAGTTTGTGGACATAAATGAAAAATACCTTATGGTTCTCCTTAGCTTTGGAGGTTATTTTTACTTCAAAGTCTGCTTTTAGAGACTTGACTTGTTACCTGATTCACTTGTTTAGATTAATGAGGGGCTTCTTGCTCTGTTGTCCACATTTCCTCTTTATTCTCGACAGGATTTTCTTTCTTTTGTTGGACAACCTATTAATACCAGGAGGTCCACCAGGGTGGCTTGTTTTTGTGGTTTGACCTGGGTTTATTTTGATCTGGTACTGTCATTTCTATGCAGTTCCTTTTATACACGCCTTATGTGTATGCCTCTGCATAGCTTTCTGTTTTCTAAATTTGAGGAAGCTTGAAAACTAGCTATGCCATCCCTTAATGGGGGTAATTTACCTTAGATAAGTTTTTAAAGTTTTTTGGATTAGGTGGGGGGAACTAGTTTTACCTCCATTTCAAGGGAGACCACTTTGTGATCTGATTTAACCAGTGAGGGCATCACACTGGGGGACAGTGGGCAGCACTCTCCCATAAGACATCATTTGTGAGGGAGTACAGAGCTGTTATGGTGCTGCATCCAAACCAGAATGATAAAGACCATCTATAGTGTTAAGTCTGTCGTGAGCTCATCGTAAGTTCTTTAGACCAGTGTTTATAGGCCTGAAGGCTGTTCAAAAACACTCTATGAAACAGGAATTAAAAACATCCTGACCTAACCATGCATCTAATTTTTTCTTGAAAGTTATTAGATTTTCAGGTACTCTAACACAGTGTGGTATTCTATTCCATATTTTGAAAGATCCTGAGTAATGCATTTCCCTATCAAGGATATACACTAAAGTTAATACCTCTACTGAATTAGCAGATTTGTATGTAACTCATTGGTATAAAATTGTCATGCAACTACTGATGTTAATTTATTATAAAAAATAAATTAAGAGAAACCTTATATAAAATGTAGTGCATAACTAATACAAACGTTCTGAACATAAGACTTATTTTTGTTTTGATACAAATTAAATATATGGTGCCTGCAATGCAGTGATACATTTTCTACCATTTTTTAATTTGCATTTTTGTCCCACTTATTTATTAAACCCTTCAAAATTATAGATTTGCCTACCCTAATGTTTGCTGGTCTGGGACATAGATTTAGGGTTAGCGTGATAAATTTTAATGTATACATCTGTGCACATTTGCAAGTTACCTGCACTAAATTTACTGACACAATCCATGTTAAGCCTACACACACATATCGCCTGGAAATCAGTGCTTTTTTTTCAGGTGGGGGGTGGGCAATGGAATCATTAAAAATAATACAAAAAGTGTTATTAAAAATGGTCCAAATGTATTAGGAGTGATATGGTGGAAGCCATTTCAGAGGGTAGCTATGGATACTGTGGGTCCTCTGAGTACCCCAAGTTCCACAGGGAAAAGTATATCCTAGTGACTGTAGATTATGCTACACGATACCCTGACGCACTGGCTTTGTCCTCCATTGAGGCCGAGAAGGTGTCAGATGCTTTGCTAGAGATTTTCAGCAGGGCAAGTTTCCCAAAGGAAATACTGTCTGACAGAGGTGCCAATTTTATGTCAGATCTGCTGCCTTGTCTGTGGAAGTCCTGTGAGTTGAAGCACATGAAGACCACCCCCTACATCCCCAGACTAATGGTCTTGTTGAGAGGTTAAATTCTACAATCAAGTCCATGCTACGAGCATTTGCAGATCAGTTTAGGAGGGAGTGGGACAAATATTTGCCCCATCTGTTGTTTGCTAACAGAGAGGTTCCCCAGAAATCCACAGGTTTTTCTCCCTTTGAGTTGCTATATGGGCATAGGGTGAGGGGACCTCAAGATCTAATTTGAGATGAGTGGAAAGGTGAGTGTGAGTCTCACAAGGAGTCTGTTGTGGCATATGTCCTGAACCTCAGGATAAGCCTCAGGGAATTCATGGGCCTGGCCCAGGAGAACCTGGCAGAAGCCCAACAACAGAAAAAGGTGTGGTATGGCAGGAATGCTCGAGCTAAAGAGCATGCTGTAGGGCAGCAGGTGATGGTTCTCATTCCTGTCAGACACAACACGTTGCAAGCAACTTGGGAGGGACCCTACAAGGTGGTAAGAAAGGTAAGTGATGTTAACTACATGGTGCAACTGCTAGGCAGAAGGCAGGGGCACAAATTGTATCATGTTAACATGATGAAACCTTACCATAATAGGGAGGCCCTTGTGCTGAGCATTTGCAGTGGACTGCAGGAGGAGTTTGAGAGAGATCTTGCGACTGATCTCCTCAGTGATGCTCGGGCTGACACCTTGGTGGAAGGGGTAGCAATGTCCCAGCAGCTATCTCCTACCCCAGGTTTGAGAAATCCGAGCAGTGTTGCAGGAGTTTGGGGGCATGTTCACCAAGAAACCAGGGAGCACCCACCTGGTGCAGCGCCAGGTGGATACAGGACCCCAAAGGCCTATCAGGCAGGCCCCTTATAGGGTGCCTGAGAGAGTCAAACAGAAACTGAGGGAAGAGTTACAGGAGATGTTGGAACTAGGGGTGATTTAGGAGTCCAACAGTCCCTGGACCTCCCCAGTGATACAGGTGCCAAAGATGATGGCAGCACCAGGTTCTGTGTCGATTACAGGAAATTAAATAGTCACACACAGGCAGATGCTTACCCCATGCCTAGGACAGATGAGGCTTTAGAGCAGCTGGGTGGGGCTGAGTAGCTTACAACCATTGATCTTACCAAGGGTTACTGGCAGGTGCCTTTGACTCCCAGTGCTAGAGAGAAGTCAGCCTTTGTGACTCCTTTTGGCTTGTATGAGTTCACAAACATGCCCTTTGGGATGAAGAATGCCCCAGCAACTTTCCAGAGGCTGGTAGATCATATCTTAGTATTAGCAGGAGGATTTGCCCATGCTTACATGGATGATATTGATATCTACAGCCATTCCTGGCAAGAGCACCTTCAGCATGTCAGGGAGGTGCTGGGCAGACTAAAGAGGGCAGGGTTGACCATTAAGCCGAGAAAATGTCAGGTGGATATGGCAGAGGTCTTCTACCTAGGACATAGAGTAGGGAGTGGTAATATAAGGCCAGAACCTGCCAAAGTGGAAGTCATTCAGGCTTGGCCTGCACCTGTTACCAAAATGCAGGTGAGGGCATTCTTAGGGACAGCAGGGTACTACAGAAAGTTTGTTCCCCATTATAGTACCATAGCTGCTCCCCTCACAGACCTGATAAGGAAGAACAGGCCAGATAAGGTAGTGTGGACCCCAGCATGTGAGCAGGCATTTCTGAAGCTTAAGGAAGCTTTGGAGGACCCCCTGTGTTAGCCAGCCCAGACTATAGCAAAAGTTTTGTTGTGCAGGTGGATACTTCAAACTATGGGGTGGGGGCTGTACTTAGACAAATTTCTTCAGAGGGAGAATAGCACCCAGTGGTTTATCTCAGTCATAGGCTCCAACCCAGGGAGGAATGCTATGCAACGGTAGAAAAGGAATGTCTAGCCATAGTGTGGGCACTACAAAAATGTCAGCCTTATCTGTATAGAAGAAAATTCACTGTGATGACAGATCAAAACCCCCTAAATTGGTTAAACAGAGCCAGTCAGCAAAATGCCAAGTTTCTAAGATGGAGCCTGGGGTTGCAAGAATATGATATGTCAGTGCATCACCGCAGTGGGAGTAGCAATGCCAATGCAGATGGGCTCTCAGGACAGGGGATGGGGTGAGGTGCACCAAGACAGACCTGACAGTCCCAAGCAATGTTTCTCAAGGGGCACTTGAAAAACTTGCTTGAGTTCCCCGAGGGGAAGAGATGTGAAGATTGAAGGAAGATGGGTGAAGGTTGCCAGCTTTGTCAAATAGAATTTGATACATAATTGTATCAATTGAATGAATAAACGTAAAATACAGGCTTGTGTTTTTAAATGAAAGAAAACACTGTAAAATGTGAACTTCAAGATTGTTGCAACATTGCCATCTGCTGTAAGGAAAACCAAGCCAAGCATTTCAAATGTGTCTTTTGAAGCTGAAAAGATCTTGTGAATCTCTTTGATGTTTATAAGTCAGCTCCAGTGAGTCTGGATGAAGGTTTCAGGCCCATTGTTTTAAGGTTAAAGTTAAGGGCCAGAATTTACATGTGGAAGGTGCTTTATTGCTCTGGTTTCAGCTAGAGAGTATATGTGAAATACTTTTTATTGTTGTAGTCTCCTGAGCAGGTGTTAGCTTGCTAAATAATGCAGTTTGTGACCTGGGAACTCCAAACCTAAGTGTCAAAATTATGTACTTTGGGAGGGCCACAGCAGAGCTGTTGGTTTGTGTTTAAAAACTATTGTTCAGTGAGAGACTAAAAGCATTTTGATCTTGGACATCTAACCCAGCACTGCTTGCTCTTTATGTATGTAAGTAAGATAATAGCACTGTGATTTCTCTTAGGAATAGTTAAACTAAGAAGAAAGTTAGACTAAGCATTTTTCTTTGAAATCAGATCTTTCCTACAATACTGTTTTAAGTTTATGTGTGATCTCTGAACTTGAGTAGTATTGTACTGTAGTAGTTTTGTCTTGTGTTTTAATTATTTGTTATTAAATATTTTAAAACCTTTACTTGTGGCTGGTTTATGTAGAATTAATTTAACCTGTAAAGTACATCACATATTTACAGATTTTACTATCTAAGTCACTCCAAATTAAGCCTTGACTGTTAGTCATACTACCATTGGATTATAATATTGCACAGTAATAACTGGACACCCTTTTAAGGGCCTTTTAGTAGCTGATAATATTAGCTGGTGGTGGCAGAAATGACTACCGTATAGTCTGGGTAAAGGGGCACAGCTAGAGAACCTGTGTCAGCCTTTCCCAGGAGTGTCTGTGAAGTTGTATAAATACCTATCTCAATGTGTGGGTGTGTGTCAGCTACCTGGGCAGGGACACAAAGCACTGGTTGGACAGAGAGGGTACTGGAGGTTAGCTTGCCAGCCTGGCTGAGATCTGGACCCTATAGCTGTGCCAGTGGGGAGTCTTATTGGGGACCTGGTGAGCAAGGGAGAAACCAGCCACAGACTGACTGTGATCTCTGTGTGCACTTAAGGGAAATTGTACTTTACTGTGTGTATTAGTTATCCTTTCCTCTTCTAGGAGTCACCCTCTCTGGTGTCTGTGGTGAGGATTGAGGCTCCTTGATTACTGGGCCAGGGTCGGGTGTCACAGCTGGTACTAGGCTATCGGCCCTAGGGTCTATACAAGCCTAGCCATAACAATTCCCTGGATATTTCTTCCCACAATATTTACTTCCCTGGACCCCTGTCTAGCAAGGCAACCGACATGATCCCCGCGGTGAATTTCCTATCACCCATCCAATTGTCAAGGTTCCTTTTGAAGTGGGCCATGGAGGCGCTCTGCTTGACATGTATGGGCAGTCTATTCCAAAGTATGGGGGGGTCTCGGGGTCAGGAACCTATCACTCAAGCATGTTTTGTTCATTGTGATAACAAGGTTTAGATCCCTGGAGCATGTGGCTCTGAGGGATTGGGATTTCTCTAAGTGGAGCATGTCCAACTGCTCAGAGTTTGACATGGCCTTGTATGTTAATCAGATATCTCCTCTGAGTAGACGATATGCCACAGAGTATAGCTAGAGTTTTTTTAGATGGTCAGCATATGACCTCTGCTTTAGGCCTGTGATTCTTTTAGTGAGGTATTTCCAGCTGTTGCAGATGTCGTGTGAGGTACATACCAAACGGGGCGTTGGACTCTATAATGGATCTAATGAGGTATGAGTACAGTGGGACAATGACCTCCTTTTTTCTGGCTAAAAAGCCCTTAGTGATGAGGTGTGCCACATAGAAGGATTTCCTGACTGTTGTGGTGATGTGGTTATTGAAGGTGAGACCACTGTCCACCTGTGTCCCTAAGTTTCTCATCACACTTTCAGTGTTTAGTGTACTGCCACATATGTGGTAATTCATGAGTACATGTTTTTTTTCCCAAAGGGGATAACTATACATTTCTTGGCATTACACTTTAGCCCATGGCTCTGGCACTAAGCATCTGTTTCTGTAAGGCCCTTTTGTAGAATATCTACATAATGTGTGGATTTGCAGTCATCTGCGAACTTTGTTAGATAGAGTCCCTTAGTGTTGGCCTGTACTTCAGAGAAGCAGATGTCAAACAAGACCAGTCCCAGGACTGAACCCTGAGGTACTCCACTTGTCACTTGTCTGGAGCTGGATTTGGAATCGGCTGCCTTTACAGTCTGGGTTCTGTCAGTAAGCCTATTGGCAACCCATCGAGTGACATAGGGATTTATGCCCAGCTTAGTAAGTTTATCTATGATTCCAGAGTGGGGGATGGTATCGAAGGCCTTGACGAGGTCCAGATAGGCTGTGTGGACCACCTTACCCTCATCCACAATGCTGGAGACTGATTAGAAGAAGTCAATCATGTACAGGAGACAAGATCGTCTCTTCACAAACCCAAACTGGGTGGGGTTCAGTGTTTGAAGGTTGCCAATGTCTTTGTTTAATAGGTTCTATGATAATGCGTTCCATGCCCTTGCAGATTAGGCTCATCAGACTGATGGGACTGTAGTTCCTGGGATCCAAGGTGGATCCCCCCTTGTGGAGTGGGATAACTGTAGCTGTGTGCCACTCAGTGGGCACGAAGCCTGAGCTGAGGCTATGATTAAACATGACACTTAGGTGAGGTGCCAGTTCGTTTGTAGTTCATTTAGTACACAGCCCAGGATTTCATCTGGTCCCATGGATGCTGTATTCTTAGCTTTGGAGAGTGTGGTTTCTACCTGTGTGGCCATGATTACTGGAATTTGGCAATCTTTTGGTATTGAGATAAGGCCTTTAGGGGGTGAGAGGGGGGTGAATTTGGCACTAAATTGATCTGCCAGGATATTGGCAATATCCTTGGGATCAGTATATTTAATGCCATTGTGCTGTAGCTCAGAGCAAATCTGAGCATTGCCATTTAGATTCTTGACATAACTATAGAATGCCTTGTGGATGTCTTGGAAATCTTTGGCAATTTTATTTTTGTAACTAGCTTTGAAGGATTTTATGAGGGATCTCAGCTTCTTACTGAGGCTGGTAAGGGATTTTTTTGCATTCTGGGATTTTCCTCTTTTCTGCAACAATTTCTTCCTTCTGTTGTATAGTTTGTTTATGGCAGGGGACCACCGGATTGGCTTCCTTTTTTTGAAGGAGAGCGTCTTGGCTCTTTTTGGGATGGCACAATTCATGCACAAGTGGATGTGCTCGTACAGTGCCTTAGTGTAGGATTCAGCAGTCAAACTTTCAGATCCTGTCTGCATGGGTGTCATGAAGTTTGTCACTTCTGACTTTAGTACCATGAAGTTGGCTTTCGAGAAGTTTTTTTACGGAGATTTCCTTACTGGGGGGTGGGGGTGGGATGTGGATATCAAGGGTGATTTGCTTATGGTCAGACCTGACCAATGAGGGGGTAACCACTGGTGTGGAGCATTTATCTCCCATGTTGGTAATGACCAGGTCTAGGATATTGGAGACCCTGGTGGGGCAATGGGTGAGTTGATTCAGGGTGTTGGAATTTATGAATTCCATGAACTGTTGGGAAAAGGTGTTGTAGTTTTCCCAATTAATGGCAGGGTAGTTGAAATCATCCAGTATTAGGGTGTTTGCTTGTATATTAATATTTTCCAGTATGTTTAGAAAGGTGTAGTAAGAATCCTGGGGCATGATGGGGGATCTGTAACTAGCTACTTAAGTTGATCATGAGCTTTGTACAAGTGAGATGTCCAGGTAAATAGTATCAACAGGAGAGAAAGCAATCACAACAGTAAAAACAGTTAGATGACGTAACAGTAAGTGATGAATGTGAGAACATGCTAAGGCATACTGTGGAATATTAAGGTGTGAAGGAAGAGTTATTAATCCTCTGTGTAGGCAGTTAGTAATATCCCATCATTAGTCCTGAACTTAGCTGTGTAGAGCTCATCATCACATTGGACAGAGACACCTTTAAAGACACGAGGAACGGACATGCATGGATTTCATCAGAAGTCACATAAAGAGAGCCTTGTGGTATATAACATATAATAGAGTCCTGAAGGGAAAACCTTAAATATTTGTAAGTGAATCCATAGAGTCCAAGTTGATACCGCCTTTCAAAAAAAAATGCAAATCCGTATCCTTGCCTGCCTACCTTAATCACAGTGAGAGAGCCATTGTATTTCGCCATGCCACATATAATATTTTATTGATATAGTCCACTGCTTTGTGCCATCTGTTATGCTTCTCTTCTATGTCAAGGAAAAGAAAATAATTAAATATGAACAATGTCAAATGTAGGGGCCACAGGAAAGCACTTTTCAAAATGAATTGATGACAGCGGTGTAAATGTGAAGAGTAATAATTATTACTAAAATAAAGTCTTGGTGTTAGTGTCATCACCTGCAAAGAATTACTTCAATGCCATAGTTTTCATAGCCAGACTTGTTAATATGATTCTGGGACTCATTTTTGAACTGAAACATTGTTGTTTGTTAAAAGATACAAAGTAACAAGCAGTATCTAGATAGTAGAATGTAATGGGGCACTGCAGTGGTTAGCATTGTTGCCTCACAACAAGAAGTTCTCCAGTTCAATTTTCAGCTGGGGTGCCCTCTGTGCATAGTCTGCATGTCCTTTCTGCCTTCACATGGGTTTCCCCCAGGTGCTTCGGTTTCCCCCCACATTCCAAAGATGTGCGTCAGGAGGTTTCTCCCCAGGCCTCTGCTGAAAATAGGCTCTGCCCCAGTTGGACTTTCCCAATAAACAAATGTTTAATAAAAACAAATAAATAAAAACACTGTAAGACCAAGTAAGGGCTGTTGAAAAATGTTACTTTCTACTCTGCATATGGCCAGTGTAAGGCAAACAGACAGTGGATTAATTGTAGTCAATCTACTCAGTAGTGCATTCACAACAGTGAAATTAGGACACACTACTCCTTTCTGTCACTGCAAAATGCAGCTGCATTTGCTTAATGAACTTTCTTCAAGAATTTTAAGAAAGAAAGAAGTTATTTTTCAGAAGTAACACATACAATGTGCTTTTTCATGGTTTAAGAAATTTCTTTTCAGAACAGGCAACACATACTTTACATAATAAGGCTTTGCCCAAATAGAATCTGTACTAGTGTTCATATAAACATCTGTCATGTTTCCATAATTTGTAAATGGATTTTGCAAGCTCACTTGTGATTTTATCTTTCATGAGTTCATAAACACGTTGTAGAGGTATAGCAAGATCTGTCAAGAGCCAGAGCTAAGCTGACTTATGAAACATGACTGGCACTCATTTTTATGAATGACTCATAGGCTTCCCTCCACAAAAGGTCATATTTGTTGGTGTACCTGGGATTTTTCCTTTCCCCGTAATGAATATATATAAGTAGCAGAGGCACAGGACACTGCTTTCCCATCAGGAGGTGTAGAGGGCCTTGCACCCCTACAAAAATGCTTTCTGTGTGTATTTTTACTTTTGAATACTATTTGAATTTGTGAGGGTTCACTCATTTATGATTCCAGTCGGGTGAGATAATCACAAATGAGTCTACAGCTCATCAAGGAGTAATCCATATGACAGTAGGATGCTATAGATGGTGCTGGTTCCCTAAAGTGAGATTCTTTAAGAGCTCCTTTGAAAAAAATAATCCCATATTAGAAAGAAAGATTTTTCAAGTGAAGTTGCAGAGCTTTAACTTTCACTGACCTGCAGTTCTTTTTGCACCTTGCAGGTAATGATAAATAAACTAGCGGTTGCCCTGACTACTGGATCAGAGGCTGCCCAAATATAGAACAGCCTAGTGGCTGTGTGTGTGTGTGTGTGTGTGTGTGTGTGTGTGTGTGTGTGTGTGTGTGTGTGTGTGTGTGTGTGTGTGTGTGTTTCAAATTTTGTGTGGGAGTATCATTTAGACATCTGCAAATAACTTCCATATAGCCCTACTAGACAGACAGACAGACAGAGACATACACACATATATAAAGGTTCTCTGCAATTTGTTAAGTGTTGCTAAGGCTGACCTTTGTATGATCAACCCAAATTAGGCAGCAATTTACATAGTCAACAGTTGTGCAATAAAGAATAATCCCTGGGGAAGGGGTTATGCCTCTTCCCTGGGGATTGATGATCATGGAGTCAGTGTGTGTGTGTGTGTGTGTGTGTGTGTGTGTGTGTGTGTGTGTGTGTGTATATATATATATATATATATATATATTTATAAAAAGTTTGAAGGAATGTATGAGGAAGCCTCCCTGCAAAAATATTATTTGTTAATTTGTTAGATTGCATTTTCTGAGAAGTAACCATGATTCAACATTGTGCAATTCGACATTACTGTGTTAATGTTAAACACATCAGTGTAACACTAAATCTACCTTAACATCTAATTCCATCTCTTTATATATATATATATATATATATATATATATATATATATATATATATATATATATACACATATATATATATATATATATACACACACACACACACACACACACACACACACACACACACACATTGAGAGAGAGAGAAGCTATGTGTTTTTATAAATGTTATGAATAGATAAAAGAGAGATAGAGAGATAGATACACAACTAGGTATTTAACCAACTGTCAAAGTCTCATGGCCGTCTTTAATTATGCCTTATTTTTTACTTGTGAATCATTGCATAATTATCTGTCTTGCTACCTTAACCACTGGTGTAGCGGGATTGACCCTACAAGGAAAATAATAAAGCACACAGGATGCCACCAGTGGGTGGTACAAAGGGTATGAAAACTTTTTGTTTCCTAGCATATTTTCCCCTCTAAATCATTGCAGGTGAGGTGAGTCACTGCTGAACCAGTTTTAGTAAAACCTGTAGGTGAAATGTGTCATGTAAAACCAAGGTTTCAAGTGTTTTTTTGTTATTATGATTTCCTTTCCATCTTAGCAATATTCATTGTTTTAATATCTGCTTTTTACTTTAATTGTCTTTCATATTTTTGGATGTATGATTTGAAAAATCATTATGTACCAGCTTTATTACCTAAACTGCATTATTAATGAACAGATTTAACTTTAATAGCAGATCTCAAAAGGTTATACTTGCTTATGTTTGAAGAACAAAAATTCATCTTGTTTAATATCCCCAGCCCACTAATAATTTTAAGTAGTAAACATTTTCCATTACATACAGTGCAGAATTAAGTCTCTGCTTGTCTATATAGGTAATGTTTGTGATCCATCTAAAAATATCTTTTATAGATTTGGGAACAGGAGAGAGAATTCACAGGAAAATTTAGGACTATGGTTAAAGTATATTGTGCATGCAATTCAGTGATCACATGTCAAAATTAGAAATTTCTGCTAACTCAAGTCATTCTCAGCCATATATGATCTCTGATACAGATGTGTAATCAGTAAAATAAAATGCAGTGATACACAAATTGCATTTAATTGTTCCTCTGATTTTAGGTTAGTCTCACTACTCAATAAAACTCTTTTAAAGTGTCTTAGGTCTCATTTATGAGTTGGGGGTTGTCAAAATGGTTAATGTATTTACCTTACAAGCACAAGGTGCAGGGTTTGATTCTCAAATGGAATAACTGGCTAGGCTTAAAATGGCCCGTGAGAGCAGTTAATCTAGTACCAGCTTATGAACTATGGATTTTCCCCTGTATTGCGACTGCAGTTTTTGGGTTGTTGCAGTATTAATGTGGTCTTCCTAGGTTGTAATATGAGGCATTTCAAAGTTGCTGTAGTAAAACATTTTGTTTACTACTATTCTGCACTTACTAAGAGTCAATTATACTTTACTTTTCTATTTCTGGTGTTGATAAACATTTGTTCTTACGAATTACATTGTTCAAACAAAGCACATGAAATTTTGTTTTAGACATGACCCAAGGTTTGTCCTACATTAACAGATATGATTGCTTATAAGGGCAAGCTTGGAAAAAAGATTATTTATGCTTTTGAGGGGTAAATTAATCTTGGACAGTGTATAGTGCCACATTTACAAGGAGTAAGGTCAGGGAAAGCATTTATTTCTTTTTCTTGTTCCAGGTGATGTTCATCCCAATCCCTACCATTATAAAAATGTGTGGTTAGAATTTGAGGAATCTGATAACTGGGTTACATTCCTTACATCTGAGACTATGCATTGCATTTCTCTTGGTGTGTGCATTGAGGAAATGTCTTAGTCTTACACTAAAGTGTTGTGAACTACTTCTATTTGACCTCACTGGTTTTACTTTTAGCAATAACTACAACTAATGGTAACATATATTAATTATTCCAGCATATTACTACTTTTGTTTTATGACGTCTATGCTTCTATTCACCTCAGTAGTGTTAGCTAATCTAGTTAGAATTCATTTTCCTGCACATTGTTCTTTGTAACTACAGTAGTGATGATATAATGATGTAAAACTACTGGAACAAAGAAATTACACATTGCAGATTATTTTTTTACCTATTTTGACCAGCAAAGACAACATTCAATGCTTTCATGTTTGAGACACTTTTAATAGGATTTGCAGTGAACATTGTCAAGAAATAAACATTTCCTAGGAAATTAATTGCCTTAATATCTCATTGACCTGTAGGGCTTTTTTATTATGCAGTTTCATAAAAAATTGTGATAAATGGTTTCATGCAAATGTACTCCACAGGAAGTAATTATTTGCTTGTATTTTATTTCTCAAATTAGACACCTGTAATGAATTAACTGTATTCGCTTATGCAAAATAACAAAATAATCACACTGTATAGAGATACCGACACAATGGTTAAATGAGTAATGCAAGATTATTTTACTAGGGGTCTCTTGGCTGCTTTACAATATCAACATGTTTGCTGCCTCCAAATGTGTGGTATTAATTGAAGTAGTTAATGTTTTGAAATTAAACATCAAATTCAGAGTTTTCAAACTGATATATGTGTTAAATAATAAATGCAATAAAATGTGTTCCATTTAGGTATACTTGACATAGTGACATGCATATATGCATATTAATGCTTTGTACATGAAAGGCAGCATTTTCCTAAAAGCATCAGAAAATATTTGAATTTCACAACTGAATCACTAGGCTGTAAGGCACTACTGACAAATGATTTACCTAGATTGTAGTTATTGTCTATTTTCTGTGTAGGTGAAGTGAATGTTCTCCTTATTATTTCAAAGCTGATCACTCTAGCAAACCATATTTTTTTCTGATGTAGTATTTCTGTTTTACTTCTTTGAAATGTTTTCCACCCATCTGTTTTGATTCCTTCAATGTGTACAAAATGGGCTTGGGTAAAATCCTAGATCATGAGAACAGTACTAGACTTAAGTTTAGAGTACCTTTGAAAATCATCTAAAGATATGTGTCAACTAATGAATCAGCAAAGACAGTGACCTACCAAAAATACTGATGGCTATTAAAATAAGTTACTGATAACAAAATATTTTACAGCAAGGAGTACAGATAAATAACTCCTGTACAATTTTAATGTGATTGCTTTTGTTTCTCTTTAATCTGCCTTGATACATAACTTGGTATAGCTTATGTATTTTGCAAATTATTAATAGTTTATAACATGCTTTATTTAGATATGCAAAGTGTGACTTCACTATTACATGGGGCAGTCAACCAAAGTACATTTACAAGGTCTCATTCCTCCAAATGCTTTTCAGTATGTCGAAGTCACTATGGAAAGAGGAATAATTTATTCTTTCAATTTCATTTGGCCAAATTTTGAGTGATCAAATTCAGCTCACTGAAACTTTTAGTTTGCTGAGTTCCTTCAGTGTAAAACTGATTCTTTGTACTATTAATTTAATTCCACCTTTGAGATATATAGTTGACACTTAAGTACTATGACTTCTGGAAATAGGTATATAAAACTGAAGTAGGATATGTGAGGCAAAATTCCCCATAAGAAGGTAATCTGAGCAGTTACTTCCAGCTTATCTGCTGTACTGTTTCATGATTTTTTGGTGTATATTTTATTCATGTGATATTTGTATGTGTGTGTGTGTGTGTGTGTGTGTGTGTGTGTGTGTGTGTGTGTGTGTGTGAGTGTGCATGTTAGGGTGTGCTGGGGTTTAGTGCAATGATCTTCCGTGTGCTAACATTTGGTGAAAAGTTCTGGGCAAATGGGCATTGGTCTGTAGAAGTGGACCCATGCCAACACATTATTTGATATCTGCATGTAAAACAGAGAACTGACTGTCTTCTGATTATAAGAATATTAATAATAGTTTCTGAAGGACATATGACACTTAGTTTTCATAAACAAAGCAGACTGATTTTCGTATACATGAGTACTGAACGTATTGCTTTCTCTTGCCATACTACTTTGCTCGAATTAGATATATAGTATTCTCAGATCATTAATTTACTTAGAACTCCAGTCAGAAGTACATAAGGTTAAACCATTTACAAAGATAGCAACAAAATGTAAAACAGGGAGGCACGACATGGTCTGCAGCGTGCCAGAGGGCAGTGCTGTCCAAGATGAATAACAGCGAGTAGTTATGATAGAACATTTCTTCAAAACTACCGAGAATTTATTAGAAAAAATGATTGTGCCCTTCCTCATAGCAAGTGAGACTGTATTAAAAAAAGGGCTTCCCTATTACTCATCAATCATATAAAGCTGACAAGGTGACAATATATCAAACTCAGTAGCTTGATAAACTCACCAATCATTGTTTTCTCATAAAAAAATCATGGCCAGTGTGTTTATTGTGTGTGTCTGCTAGCTGTAATTACACTTCTAATTTTTTTTCTCCATGGTTGTTTGACATGGGATTAGTTTACATAAGCAAGGGGTACATGTGGTTAAAGTCTCCCACATAGGAAGGGTGCCTCAAGGCTTGACTCCCTCTTCAAGAAAAGTTGTTTTGTTGAATAACTTGAGAAGTTGACAATTTTATTGGCTGTTTTCACCCAAATGAACCTTCATGGGGTAGTAACTTGGGGATACATAGGTAAAGCTTGAAAAAAATGTGTTATTACTTCTAAGTCCTCTAGATTTTTAAGTAATGTGTGTGTGTGTGTGTGTGTGTGTGTGTGTGTGTGTGTGTGTGTGTGTGTGTGTGTGTGTGTGTGTGTGTGTGTGTGTGTGTGTATACAGAGAGTAAGTGAGTGAGAGAGAGAGTGTTGTAAAATGATTTTCAAAAAAGCAAGACCATGAAATTAAATTGGCAATCCATTCTCCATTCAGAGCCAGATCATGGTCAAATGGATTTGAAATATATTACTCTCCTTACACACATGCAGTCACATGCACACACACACACACACACACACACACACACACACACACACACACACACACACACACACACACACACACACACACTTTATTACAAGTGATAGAGTCTCAGGCACTCAGAGACCACTGACTTGAAGTTAGGGTCTGAGGTGTCTGGTGGCCTGCATGCAGTGCTTCTCTTGCTCAGACTCAAGATGCTTGGGCAAAATCAGAGACAGGCCAGATGCAAATACATGTGTCAGGGTCCGTCTGCTGCTTTCAAAGTCTGTAGAGTTTACTGTAGTCTTCAGAGAAGATTCTACTCCATCCATGGAAACTGACTCACAGCTGTTATGGTTTGAAGTCTGTTCATACTCTGATCTGGTTTGATACCCTTAACCTCAAGAAACAAAAAAAAAGATTAATAAACAGTCTTAAACAGTAATAGATAAAATATTTGAGTGCCTGTGTTCACCAGGTATGACGTTGAACTTTTTAAATGCTAGCAGGATATCTACTACTTAGCATAGACAAACTATTGCACTGTGCAACAGGTGTAAGGGCTCCTTCAATGTGCAACACAAGAGAGAGCAATACTTACCTGTTTTACAAACACTCCATTGATTTACAGAGATGGAGCACAGATGACTCCATCCCTGGATCAGATGGACCCCTGGGTCTGGGAAGTAGGTACGGGCTAGAAGCACTTTTGGCAAGTTGTTGGCAGGCTGAGGCAGCAGCAAACATGTACAGTGCACAACAATAATGATTTTCACTTTAACTAATAGCAAGCAATAGGCATCATCTACAGACTTTGCCTGAGCTTACCAACTCTATAGTCTGTTCCACTGTGCTTCCCAAGGGTGACTATGTTGACTGAGCTGCACAGAATTTGGAGGATGAAATAAGCCACTGAAATAAGTAGTAAGTCTAGTAGGAAAAACAGAAAATGAAAGCAATAAACAAACAACATAAGTCAAAAACATTGTTGCAAATACAACTTTAAAAATAAAAAATAATCCTTCCCCCTACCCAAGCCAATTTAAAAAAAAAAAAAAAACAAGGCCAGGCTCCTGATCATCAAGGTAAGTAGAGTTGCTTCAGAGATGACAGGTCAATAAACTAGTTTTTTTTATTTAAGAAGGATGGGCAGCTAGGACAGAGAAAACAGAACTAGGGCAGGATACTTTTAATTTATCTTTACTATACCTCTTGTCCCTGCAAAAAAAGAGTTTATTGTTTGAGTTTCCCCCTTTTGGTATTCTGGGCATTTGTGTTCTACACTGTGGATCCTCAGCATATTGTGAGTTGGAGTTTCACAGGGAAAACTTCTTCACATTATAAAGAACATTCAGTTTTATATTAGTAACAAGATTGTAGAGAACAGTATTTAATAAATGGTGTGCTATTTAAAAATAAGGTGCAGTAACCATGATAAAGATAAAAAATATATCCTTATAAGTGTGTGCAAACCTGAGATGTTCTAAAGATAAAATAACTTGAGTCACAACTAAAACAATCTGAAGAACCTAAATGTAACAATGTGAATAAGAAGTATGAATCTCATAAAGTAAAGCACTAAATACATAAAAAAAGTATGTGGCTGAATTAAGAAGACCAGCTCAGAAATGTAATTACGGATGGACCTTACCACAGATGTTGAGAGACATAAAAATGTATAATGATCACATAGAAAGAAGACTATTGAAAACAAATTAAACAATGGCTACATACCTTTATTTTTGCTTTAGCAGTGCAGGCAGGAAAAAAATGCAAAAGATAAATAATTAAGGTTAAATGTAATGGAATTAGACTCTCTTCTTTTTGGCATTTATTTTGCAGGCATCCTAGCCAA
>NC_056738.1:552589628-552659628 GCF_019279795.1 Protopterus annectens | reverse complement strand
CTAGCACCAGCATACCCAAGGTCAGATGAGGTGCTAGTAGCTGATGGTGACTGCTGTCTTCAGGGGCTGTGTCCTCCACAGGACCAACCAGGACCACATGCCCATGGCCTGCCATGTTATGGTGTAGATAGCACACTTCCATCTGTAACATTGGGGGTACTGTCAATACAGGAGAGTGACTGTGCATGGCCACACGGACACCCAGAAGATGGTGTTGCTGACCAATGTCAGTGTGTCCAATGTCTAACTCCAACCAGATGTTTCAGCACAGACAATGTGCAATCCAAGACAGACACTGTCTCAGCTCACCATCTGTCCACTGCATCAGTGATCCGATCAAGGGTGTCCCCAATGCGG
The DNA here is from genome assembly GCF_019279795.1 of Protopterus annectens. Classification (NCBI taxonomy): domain Eukaryota; kingdom Metazoa; phylum Chordata; order Ceratodontiformes; family Protopteridae; genus Protopterus; species Protopterus annectens. The sequence continues at coordinate 552,659,271 of NC_056738.1, read as the reverse complement.
TGGAGGCAGTCACAGATGTCAGACTGTGCTGTGTCCATAATCCTAAGCATCCATCTGGTTTTGCTTTCAGAACATGCCTGTGCCTCCATGATTGCCCAAAACATGTGCTGAATGACCCATGATGTGACAGCTGCAACAGCTGATGGATGGACAGCAGTCCTCCTACACGCACCCCTGTCAATCTGCTTGTGTGGAACTTCACCAGCTCTCTGGCTATGGACAGTGTCGACACTCATTAATGCCGTTCAATGTCACCACCTTCTGCCTGTCCAATATCTGTGGCCTCTGGGGACTGGGTATGTGTGGGCATACTGACTGTGCGCAGTGACAATGGGGGGCAGAAAAGGGATGTCATCCTCTGGGACAGATTCACCCCCAGACAACTCCACCTATGCCTCACTATGGCCCCCATCATCATCAGAGTCTGATGAGACACTGACATCAGGTTGTGAGGGGGGACACACTCCAACCCCCCAGTCACCTGTGAAAACCAAGACAAAAGCACTACATTACTACCTGCACTTTTATGTATGGTAAATCACACAGACTCATACAAATGAGGATCCACAAGTGCATTACCAGTCTCACATCTTCTCATCTCTACTCCCATGCACAATAGACAAACTCACACCAACATACACAGACAAGCCAAGCCCTTTATAACTTGCACTTCAGGCACATCCAGTCAAAGTTGCCAGCACAATCTGCCTGTAAGGTATTTAATATGACACTATACATGATAGAACTACACATAAAGCCCAGTACACCTATCTTGAGAATAATATGCCAGTACTAGTGTCACTGCCTCAGGTATGTGCCATCTCCCTTTTGTGTTTGAACCAGCATCTGGGAGTAATTGCCTCATGTATACAAGGCTGTGTAGCCACTCATAACTATAAGTCCAAACGTGTCAATAGTCATTCAAATACACACTTCTGATTACCCAGTCTATGAACTGTAGTTAACTGTCCCAGAATGGAGCATACAAATATTCTACTCTGGCTAAACACAGCATTTGTACAAAGGGCAATATGGCAGCCCTTAACTTTAATAAGGTATATATGATCCTTAAAACACAGTATCACACTTACCAGGTACAGGACCACAGACTTGGGCCACACCTGATGGACCTTTGAAAAGGTAAGGGAGAGTTATTGTCAGCACCACTAAATGTTACAGCACTACAAGTAATATGTGCATATATCCACATGTACAATAGCTACTGTGATACAGGCTGTATTGCTGACATTCTGAGTATGTGTGCACAACTGAGCATAAATTCTAACTTCCCCCCAATGCAGATAGACCTGACACTGATGTACACATCTGTACAGCCTGCCACAATGCCTGACACAGTATTACACTGGTGAACATGGTACACTTACCTGGACACTCCTCTGCTGTGCAAATGGTGGCACCCACCTCCACAATGTATGGTGCAATGGATGCCAGGGAGTTGTTGTGTATTCCTAGGTTCACCAGCTATTCCTCTGTGGCCGAGAGTTGTTGTTCCATCACAGGACCTCCACCAGTGGTGGCACGTTCCCTAACAACATCATCTGCCCTTCATTGTGCAGCATTCGGCATCTCTGTGGCTTGGTGTCAGACCTGCACATAGGTCCTGGCCTGTTGGTCAATCTGATTGACATACCACGCAAGGACTGCCCACAATGCTGCCTGCTGTTACTGTTTATGCCTCCACCTGGACAACAAGATGTGGTGTTGCTGGCTGAGTCTATTATATACTATTATGTCATTCTCTGCATCTGAGAAGAGGGCATTTCTTCTGAGGTACATGGTTCCTGAAAGACAACAAAAGGGGAACACATTATAGGACCAAATACGTGGATGTCCACTATGTACAGATCCAGCGCACCCATAATGGCCTGCACTATCCACTGCTCCCTCACACTTCATACCCCACAGTCTGGCAACATACTACGTGTGGACACCACCAAGATAGTAGCAATACTGGAGTATGTCCCTGTGTGCAGTGACTGATTCTGCTGTATGTTCCTACACTCGGCACTTCAGTCTACTGTGGTGCTGTATGTTCCAAAACCCAGCACTACAGTCTACTGTGGTGTGTCCACTATGGGAAAACTCCCACTAATATGGCATACGACCACTGCTACCAAATAGCAGTGTTCTATGACAACCACTATATGGGGACAGTCCAGCTACAATAGTGAGCCACAATAACAGAAAACAATGTAAATCTGCTGTGGTGTATGTTCCCTGTAGGCATCATACCTCTCAACTATACAGATGTTTGCAGAATGTCAAGGTGTTTGCCTCATAGTTTTGGTCATTTTCAAACAACATTGTGGATTTCTGACAAAAGGTTGGCCAATCATTGATGGTTGTTATCACAAAATAAAGACAGACATCTGAGTTTAAGATGTCATACCCTTCAGAACATAGTTATGCAACTGTAATATCTATTATTCTATTCACTTTCTTGCTTTGTACGAGCAATCGTTACAGTGTCCTTAATTTTTGGTCTTTATCCCTCCATTAATTATGGCTTTGTTCAGATATCTTGCTGTAACAGGTTGACAGCTATGTTAGGCATAGCTCTCAACCAGACAGGAAACAATGTAAACAGGTTCCTGGACATAGCCAGAGTACCTCAGGGGCAATCAGGGACACTTTTAAAATGTTAAAACTATTTATGTGAGACATTGACAGAATGAGAGGAGGTGAATTAGTGTCCATCATCTGATGTTACAGAAGTATACACCCTTACTTATTGTCACTATGTATTATGTGTCATTCACTAGCTTCCCTACAACAGCCAACCATTATAGGAGGGAATAAGAGGGACAGAACTAAGATGTGAGTGGAAATCAGAGATATTTGAGAGGCATGTCTGTAGATGTAGGACAGTTGAGTATCCATGACATATCATTACCATAGCTCTAAAACAGGCTTACTGCTATGATCCCTATTCCCCATATTTCAATCCTCCCATCTGTATCCTGTTATATGGCAAAACCAATTACATACCTGGTGGAGTGCAGTACTCCTTTGTTGAACTTTGCTTCCGGTAATCTTTTGAAAATACACTCTCTGTGTGAGGTAAGTCTCATACAGACTTGTTCTCTATAACCAGCTGCTTGCCTGTTTAAGGTACTGCTCATTGGCAGGTAATTGCCAATGCACCAATCTGTGGCTCTGATATGGTAATTGCAACCAAAACAGCTGAATTCCACTATCATTAGCAAATGACATGCCACTACAGTGCAACATATAAGGACTTCATGTAGACCTGGGCCCCTTTCTTAGCTGTTAAAATGGACATTACTGAGGTGTGGAGACTACAGCATCGTAGAGGGTAGGTACCACAACTGTTAGTGGTAGAGATTTATGCAGTATGTCCACAGTTTCGCCTCATATGTGTGGTCAGTGTTCCATAACATTGTGGTCATCTGGCAATTCACTGGCAAAAATGTGTGCTGAGGTCAGTAATGGAAGACACACATCTGAGTGTCAGACTTCATACCCCTCTAAATATTCCTGGTAATGCAACAGATTTTATTATATCAACCTACTATCAATATAGGATCAAACTGTAAAACATGTCTCAATCTCTGGACCTTTGTCCGCCCATTAAGTATGGCTGTGTCTGGATTCCTTGTGCTAGGGGGTTGGGAGGTATGGTAGGTCTGTAGCAGCTATCTTTACGTACAGGTGTGTGTGTTCTAGAACACATAGGCAGGCATATGAACACTATGGAGGACAACATGCTGTGCATGTAACTGGGGCAGCCCTATCAGAGCCAGAGTAAGGGTACAGTTTACAGTCCAATCAAGGCATGTGATTAAGGTACATCTGTTATGCAACAGTGCCAATAACAGAGTAGTAGGCAACATATAGTTATGCTATACGGATATATGCAGTGTGTCTCCACCTGCAGCCTTTGACTTGCAAAACTGGATAGTAGCTCATTAATTAGCAGTAACCTGTGCAGATAAAGACTGCATGACTGAGTTATTAATTGCTATCTTCCCAATAATGTAATTGAACTGCACCACAAGAATGGATTTGAACCCAGGACTGTGTGTGGCAAAATGTATCGCACGCAAGGTATTTAACAGACTGAGCTACTGAGACACTGCTACAGCAGGTGCATTTGCAAGGTACATGTGCAGACATACAGGCTGTGACACATTGTCTGCATCCATCAGTATGTGCATGGCTTTCTATGGCTGCATTTCTGTACCTGGGTCCAAGTTTATCATGTTCTTTGCCATTGATGCCTAGTAGGTGTCTTTCTACATGTTGCTGATACAAGGACACATGTATCTGCTATCACAGGCCTCACTTACATCCATTTTCATGTCTTTGGCTGTCTAGTGGTGTATTATTGCACCAGAGTCCAATGTAAATGCCCATTTTTCCCATTAATTTTTAATTCCAGTTTGTGTGGTACTGTGTAGCGCACAGCTCAGCTGAGACATGCCTAATGACTGTGAGTGGCAATCATTATGTTTTGATGCAAACACCTGTTTTAATTAATATCTGTGTGATGTGGGGGGTTAATGCGGTGTGTTGTTGGAGTGATGGGCTTGGGTTCGAAACATGGCAGAAGTGCTGATTTTGTACATGTCACTTATAATGTTATAAACACATATACTCATTAGAGCTCTATTTAGCTTGAGCTAAGTGAAGTGCACCACACAGCTCCACACTAAAACAATATAGAGAAAAGAAAAAAGGGGAGATAGGAATAGTGGCAAGAAGGGGGAAAAACATAGTGAAAGGCAGGTAGAGATGTGCAGTTATCCATTTCTTGTAGGGTTTATATTATGATATCGCATGCTCAGAAGAGCAAACGACACATAATCTACCCCATGTAAGCAAAAGCTTACAACGTCAAAATCTCAGAACGGTGATTTTTTTCCAAGGGGGAAAAAATCGCTGTTCCGAGAAAGAAAAACTGTAAAACATTACATAATGTGGGGGGCTGTGCCCCTCACCCCACCCCTAGTTAAATATACCAACTCCAAGATAGCACTACAGTGCCGAAAAGGCAAAGTAGCAAACGCGGCCAAACAAATTCTTACCCAGGGAAAGAATTTGCTGAAAAGCCGCTTCACTATTTTGCCTTTTCACGCTTTTTAGTTTGACGAAGATGCATTCGACAACCTGTGTCTGTGACAGCATAATAGGGAGCCTTCCTTGTACAGCAAGAGCTGTACACGTTGACAGATTTTGTTAATGAATTTGGACTCTCAAACCTCAGAGAGAGGGATGAGGACAACATAACTGTGTTGTCAAGCCAATTGGACCAATTTACTTGTGTCCAGTGGACATGTGTGTGAAATGATGAGCTATGTATGGGGTGATATATATATATATATATATATTTTTTTTTTTTGAGGACAGGTGCCCATTCTTTTTTTTTTTTATTAAGGGGAGAGTGGAATGTTGGGGAAGGGACTTAGATACATCTGGGGAGGTATGTTGGGTAGGAGAGGATGCATTTTCAGACAGACAAGACAGCAGACATGGGGATGTGTGACACATGAGGTGGGTGAACACCTTAGATGGGAAGGGTGTTGTGGAATCCAAGTTGCAAGTGCCTCCAGATGGCAGCAGAGTGACTCATGTCCCCACCCATGGGACTGTTGACACTGCTCCTTCACTGCCCTGAGATTGGCTCCGCTGGAGGCTGGGTGTCAGGGCAAGGCTTCCCTACCAGGTTAGCTGGTATGTCCTTAATCCAGCACAGGCAGTGTTCATAGCTCCGATGAACAGTCTTGCACACCATGACTGGCAGTTGATCCTGGGTGACAATGCCACCCCTGCCACTGCTGCCAGGGGGAGGTCGGGCCCCATCCCCTGAGGTGGTCCCACCCAATGCCATAGGTGGTACAGGGGCAGCAGAGGGAGCACCACTAGTCTGGGTCCCAGACATGCCCGGACCCAGTGCCATGGCCAGTTTGAGGTAAGGTAGTCAGCTCAGCTGGAACCAGCCTACCCTGATGTGCTTTGGTAATGGAGGTATAGCAATAAGTATAGGTTATTTGTGAACAAATTATTGTTAGCAATAACAGCATGGGAGAACATTGGAAAATCCCAATTACATATCAATGAATATTATGTGAAACACAACAATAAATAACAGAACAGTCAGTATATTAACAGCATGCCAGTAACAGTTACAGCATAATGCCAACAAAATAGGTAATTTAACAAGATATGTTAATATGCAAGCATTACAATACATAACAATCATAAAACACATGTCCCAAAATACAGTTAATGTAACAACATATGTTAATAGTAAACCATAACCAATGAATAACAATAAGAAATAAATGAAGATAAGGGGGTGGGAAGAGAGAGAAATATAGTCCATTAATAACATTTCTGGTTATTTCCTTGACAACAGTACTACTATCTACTCTACAGGTCTGCATTTTGTTTATGTGTACAGTGGATACAAGTCTCCTATAGCTGATGCAGCGTGTACATACCTCTCAAGCTCTTTGCATGGGACACTATGGGCCAAGCAGTAACAGCCGTGGGTACACAACTACACAGAACACTTGCACATCAGGTGGACCTGTATAACTACCAAGGTGTCCTGTGGGCTGATTTGATGATGCTTTGCGATCTAGGTAATCATTTCCATGGTGATCTTGTGACAGACGGATTATGCACTATTAATTACATAAGATGAAATCGTGACACTTGAAAGACATGTATGTGTACAGTACAAACAGTAAACAGCTGTCATGCCTTGGCTGGCAGGCATGGGAATAGAACCCAATAGCAGTGACTGCAGAGGGCATCTGCATAATACGTTCATAGGTTAGTACTAGGCTAACTGCCCTTGCAAGCCATTTTAAGCCTGGCCAATTATCCCTTGGGAGACTTGAACCTTGTACCTTGTGTTTGTAAGGCAAGCACCTTAATCATTAGGCCACCCTACCAACCCACATAAAATGTATTAATTGACTGCAACAACTTTTAACACACACTCCAGGCATACAGCCATACTGGGATTACACATTTTATTTCTGACTGAACTTTGTTGATGAATACATTCTTGCTAATGATTTTAACAGTCTGTGACATCTAAACATTAAATTATCTACTCATAATATGGGCTATCTCACCCATTTACCAGTAGTTCTAGTAGACAGAGAAATTGTGAGCATTATGTGACTGCTGCTGTAATGTTTACTGCTAGATATCACTGGATTAGAACCCTGGACTGCATGGCAAATGACCTGTATACAGAGCATTTAACAAACAGAACTACTGAGTCACTGCTGATTATTGATTTACTGATATTTGCCTAGAGCTCACCTGGAACCAAAATATGTGACCTGTTAGCACTACTACAGTGTTATACTAGACTGCAGTGACAGTAGAACACACATGCATGAAATACAAGCATAATGCAGATAGTAGGTAAGCTAGATTTCAGTATCATATCTGTGAAGTCAACAAACAATATCAGCTCATGGAGTGGGCTACCTCACCCATATACCTTTACTACCTGATGTCTGTGGATGGCAGAGCATTATGTGGCCAATACTGGCCTAGAGACAGTTTTGAACAGTACTTATATGAGTTAACCATTACAATTTGCATCAATTGGATTTGCATTATACAGCTATGACAGTGTTATACTTGACTACAGCTCCTTACCTTGCAGCCTCAATGCACACAGCTCTACTGCAATAGTTAGGACAACACAATCCTGATATACACACTTTTTCTTGGTGTTATTGGTATTGTTTCCTGTTTTTATTGTAGCACAGTTGGCATTATTCATTTATTGCAATACAGCTCTAATTCCACATTTATTGCACTACAAACTTTACTGTATATACTTTAATGCAGTTATTGGTATAGTTTCCTGTTTTTATTGCACTACAGGTGGCATTATTCATTTATAACACTACAGCTTTAAGTCCACACTTATTGCACTACAACCTTTACTGTATATACTTTATTACTGTTGATGCTTGACTCTTTTTTGTTTATATCACTACAGTTAGCATAATACATCTGTACTCACCACACTCATGGCGTAACCTGGCCAGCACCCAGCATGTGACTCGACATTGCAAGCCCTCTCAGCTGCAGCTGTTTGGAGAGAAGCACACCATTATGCATACCAGTTTTGCAGACATTCAGAGTACATATTGGTAAAACAGTGGAAAGATTACTTACATATTTGTAGGGCATTCCCTGCCCTCGCTTCCTGGACCCAGGTGTCCAAGAGTCCCCTCTTCTGTCTTTTCAGGTGATCATGATGGTGATGACACTGCTCACCTGTGTGAGGGATACCAGTGACACTGATAAGTTCTCTGGCCAGCCAGTCCCAGGCTTCCTCCTTACACTCTGAGTCCTGGAAACCACCCTGCAGCAGCATGATTTTGTATGAGGAGCCCAAACATGACCCTGGACTCCAGAATGCCCTGATTCTGCACCCAAAAGTGTGCACTTTCACCACCACCAGCCACACTGTCAGTGATAGAACTCCAATGGATTCTGTTGTATTCCTGCATATTGGGCTTAATATAGGCTGTTTTCCAGCAATTACACATCATTGGGCACATTCAAAAAAGAGCTGCATCACTTAGCACCATGTAAACCAGTGCAGCTGAGTTGAAATTTGCAAAAACTGGCAGAACCATAGTCTTAGCAGAGCTTAGCAGGACACAAATCAGTCAAGCAGAGCCTAGCAGCGCGCAAATATTGTCAGGCATTACCATGTTTATACAGTGCTTAGCAGGTCTCAGCATAGTTGAGCAGAGCTTAGCAGAGTGCAGTGGGGCCATCTTGTATTAAAAAATGCATAATATGTATATCAAAATTAAATACACATTTTCCCTTCCATGTATTCAAACCCTGGACCCACTGTACATAAAGCGATACCTCTACCCATTTAGCTACAAGGATATTACGAAATCCAGTATACTTTCACATATACCACTGAGCTACATATAAGCACTGCTGAGCACCACTCCATGCCTTGCAAACATGCTTAGACACCCTTAAACACACCTTTAAATAAATAATTATTACATCCAGTTTCTATTTTTAGGTGTCTGGCAGATGTCTGCTCTCTTATATGTGAGCACAGCTTGGCATTGCTGCACTCCATACTGTGCCACGTAAACATGCTTTTTTTTTTTTTTTAAAACATAAAAATAAAACAGAGGACATTGCAGGGAGTCTCATACTCCTCTGCAGCCACAGTTAACACTACACCTCCCCCTACACTGATTCAATAACCGTGTTCCTCAGCTCTCCCTCAGCAACAAGACATCATTAATATGCGTGGCACACTGCCAAGGGGAAACTGTGACCATGAACATGGATATAATCCATGTAGGCTCTACATAGTGCCTACACAGATTTTATTAAATCCTGGGGCATGGCTTTTTTCAGAATTGCAGGCATCTACATCCTTTTTGGGATTTACTTATTACATCAATGGAGACAGTATTAATTATTTGGATATACAGATTTATGTGGGGAGCCAAGATTCTTTTGCTACTAATATTTATTGGAAACCAACCTTTTGTAATAGCTGTTTGCATTTTGAAAGTAATCACCTCTTTCATCAGAAAAGGGGTGTGGCAAAAAGACAATTTATCTGGGCTTCATGTCTGACTTCTGATGACAATGTTTGTATAGATAACTTTAATATTCTTAAGAACATGTTCCTTGAGAGAGGTTACCCTTGTTCCTTAGTTGATTTACTTTATTAGGAAGTCTTATATGAGGGCGGCCATGGTGGTGCAGCAGTTAGCATTGCCACCTCACAGCAAGAGGTTCTCCGGTTTGATTCTCATCTGGGGTGCCTTCTGTGTGGAGTCTGCATGTCCTCCCTGTAGTTGTGTGGGTTTCCTCCAGGTGCTCCAGTTTCCTCCCAAAGACAAGCTGTAGGTGGATTGGACACTCTAAATTGGCCATAGGTGTGAGTGTGTGCATGTGTGTGCCTTCTGTGGAAGGTTGGGTACCAGGCTGGCAACTTGACACTGTAAAACTCCACTGCCAATCATGAGCAGACAGATGATCGGCTGTGGCAACCCCTAACTGAGAAAAGCCAAAAGAAGAAGGAAGTCTTATATGAAAGAAATGGCAAATATGCTCCTATAATAAAAAAGGGATGACTTAATTCAAGGAAGGAATCCAGCGTAAGATTATTGCTGACTTTTGTAGCGATTTAATCAAACCAGAATTTGGCCAGAGGCAGTATTTACACCATTGGTGCAGGAATCTCAGGTTCTTGCTCCCTTCTTAGAGCATGTACATTCTTCTTTTTCTACATCCCATAACATGATACTTCATTATTCCTTGAATGTATCTGGTATTTGAAATATTGTATCAAAAAATGGTTTAGTTTACAATGTGATGAGAGTTTAAAAGCATTTGTTAAGGATCCACCTACTTTTACTTTTAAGAACTGATCTAACTTTAAAAGCATATTAGAGAGACCACAGAGGGGTTGTTATAATGTTTCTATTTTAACCTCTATATGTGGTTGCTGTTGACAGTGTTCATGTATCGACACTGATCTTGACAATGAAAGTTTGGAAAAGGTCTCTAAGTGTATGGTCAAAGGAAGATATAATTGTTTGTCCAACAAAGTGGTGTACATGGCTAGATGCACCACATGTTCAACTTACTATGTCAGCAAAACTAATAATGCTTTAACAGAAGGATTTATCAACGTGTTTATAGTACTTTAAGGAAAAGCTGACGAGTGCATTGGCTAAACACTTCTCTTTATCAAGTATTTCATATTAGACAGGATCAAAACCTCAGCCTTTTCAGGGGATTGGCATAATTCTCTTTGACGTCGGGAGATGCTTTGGCGATTGCCTTTAGACACCAGTAACTTTCCTGCTTTAAATGAAGCAATTTTTATCATGAGTGAACTAAAGCTAAGATCATCCAGACTTTGGTTTAAAGTTCTTTACAGTGTGTAGTTGACAACATAGCATTTTTTAAACTTCATATGCTCATAGCCCAAATTTCCATTTTTAAGGCTTTTATTTGACACCAATTTGATTGGTGCAATTTCTGTTTCTAAGGTTGTCATTGGTGAGCTATTTAATTGGTTATCATTTTATAAATATTTACATATCCTTAGTGATTGATTGATATTATTGGGTTACTGATTGGTAAATATTGGGGGGGTATCAGTATTTAACTGGTGTGTTTTGAATGTTTCATCCACGGTTCTGATGATGTCTAAAGACAAAAGCACTTAACTTTGATTGATTCTCTTTGGTGTATTAAACTTCTGTATCGAGTGCTACCTGGTCATTGAATTTTTTATTTTTAAATTTCAAGAAAATAATTCCTTCACCTGTTATAAAGAATCTGAATATGCATAAAGTCAATTCATCCTTGGAGAAAGTCTAATTTATTACAAATGTGCTGAAAAAAAAATTGCTTACTAAAAACTGAAACTCACTGTTAATGAAGTTAAACTGTTGACTACAGCACAGTTTAAAAACTAAGTGTTCAAGTGAATTCTTATTAATTCTGACACACCTGTTTAGAAGTAAATGGCTTAACACTCATGAACCAGACAATTAACACTGGATGTGGATAATATTATAACAGCTAGAACTTGGTTGGTGTTGTACTGTGAATACTTCCCTCTGGGATTTCTCTCCTTTTAATATTCATCTGGAACATTCCTATCCCACCAAACAAGGCTGTGATCGTTGTGCCTAGACCCTGCAGACTGCATTAATCTGATATGATCTCCTCGTTTTACTCAGTTCAGTAAGTAAGGCATGCAGTTACTGCAAAATGCTGTACTGCAAATTGACAATAGCCATTTAACCATGCAAAACCCAAACAAATTTCTGTAAATAATTATTTCCTGAACTTTTCTGCCAGCTGCAGGAGTTGTAAATGGCAGCATTAATCTATCACAGTGGAGCCGTTGGCATAATGGTTAAGGTCTTTACCTCACTTGTAAAAGGTATAGGGTTTGATCCTGACCTAGGGGAAAGCATTATTTGCAGGCCAATAACCTTTGGGTGTCCAACTGGCTCACCAACAGGACCCTAAAAGTCAAAATAGGTACCTCCACCTCCAATAGCAAACCTGTCACTAGTGAGTTCTCCAAGGATCTGTCCTGGGACCCCTACCATTTGTCATATATTTCCTGGAGGTACAGACAAAGACAAAAGGCCTGTGGCTGACAAGGTTTGCTGACAACTGTAAGTCGGGTGCTGTCATTGACTCCCCAAACGATGTTATACTGCAAGCAGGTCTCACAGTAACTAATGACTGGTGCCAATGTCATGGTCTCAAGTTAAATGCAAAAAATATGTATTATCATACCATTTGGCAAAAACATGACCTCTACTGATTACCACAGCAACCCCCTAAGCACACAACCTGTGGTGAGAGACCTGGGCACTCAGGTTGATAACAACCTTACATTCAACCATCATGTAGTGGCAGTGGTCAGAAAAGCCTTTTTCTTGGTTTATCTCATAAGTAAAAGGATTGCATTCAGAAAAAAAGGAGGTTATTACCTCTCTATACTCCTCCCTCATTAGACCAATAATTGAGTATAACACCCCATTTGGGATGTACTTCTCCAAACATCTACACCAATTGGAAAGGCCACTGAAATATCTCACAAAGAGAATCCATGGCCTCCAACACCTGTCTTATTCAGACAGGCTCAAATCACTATCGCTCTACTCAGTATCATACAGATTGCTCAGGGTGATCTGTGTCTCGCCTACAAGGAAATCTTGGGCACTGCCCTACTAGAGATGCTCCATATCCATAAGTCTAACTCCTCATGCACTACTCACTAAAAAGGCCAGAACCTAATATGTGACATTAACAAAACCTGCTGGAGAGACAGATTTATCTCCCAGAGGCTGCCCTGTTTCTGGAATAAACTTCCCATACACGTCAAACAGAGCACCTTGTTGACCATCTTTAAGCACAACCTTGATGAGTGGATGGGAAATCACAAATTCGTCCCAGGGGTTCCACCTGTGTCCCTCACTGATAGAGGTGACAGGTGCTGACTGAGGTTTATTTTTGGGGATAAACTCTTGGCTAGGCTTGTAAGGGCCACAGGGCCATTAGCTTAGTAACCTTCTATGATCCTATGATCCTGTGATCACCTAGGAACAGGATTCTGCCGGCAGAAGTGGATATAGAATTAAAGTAACCAGTTTGCTTTGTCAATTGCATTAAGATTCATGGTAAACGCCAACTTATCTGTTATATCTCTAGAAAAAATGGTTACTCCATATTATTTACATCCCAGAAATCAGTTTGTGTACCTGTTGTGTGTATTGTGCCATCAGATCAGATACATTTGAAGTGCATAGCCTTTAGAGTCAAGCAAAATGTACATGTTGAGAGACATTTTCACTGGATGGTACAGCTCAGCCTAGTAAAAATCTAATTCATAGTTAAGGGGCCAGCTCTATTGAATAAGAGGGATTAAACACTGACTCCAACCCACGTGACATGAGTTTGATAAGTAAGTCTGGGATCTACTAAAGCTGGAGTGGGGGAGGGGAGCCACCTACCACCAAATAAAACTGAACCATTTGTAGGTATAAGGCCAGATTCAAGAACTGGTGCAACTGATGTACATGGTAGATGACAGGATCTAGCTATAATCTAAGTTCTAAAGATTAAAAAGGAGAAAGGAAATTCACCCCTGGGATCACGTCAGTCGCCCTGCTAGACAGGGGTCCAGGGAATTAAATAGTGTGGGGAGAAATAGCCATGGAATTGTTATGGCTAGGCTTGTATAGGCCCTAGGGCCGATAGCCTAGTACCAACCTATGAACTTATGAACCTATGAAATGCAAAATACGTACTTAAAAATGAAATCAGCATGAGTTCATCATGTGCATGGTTACAGCATTTCTTTTTTTTTTTCCAGGAATTTAAAATGTTAAGCTTATTTAAAGAAGTTTGTAAAATTGAATCTGTATAGTCAGTCCATCTTTGTTTTAGATCTGTAGTAAATGAAAAAAAATGGGCAACTGGTTCCTAGGCTTCAGCTATAGCAGTGGTAGATATGCACAGTGGTCATCCTGAACCCATTTAGAAACTGGAATTGAATACATGGTTTTGGAAAAAATAAATTACTGCTTCATACTAAAACACCAGCTCAACTATCCTTGCAGAAGGGAGGCAGCTTGGTTTGTTGCACTGGCAATATCGACAGGAGGGCAGTTGTATCAACCTCAGCAAGGACCCAACTGTGCCACTTAGTCAAGAAGATGCACATGCTTGGAAGTACACATGCACCTCCTGAAGGCAGCTATGGTAGAGCTTCCATGCTGCTGAGGGGGTAGGATTAGGACAGACAGCAGGATTGTGGACTAGCCCACTCCCTAACATGCAACTCTCACCTCCATTAGAAAATGAATGAGCCTGAAGACTCTCGCTCCAATGGAAGAATGAATAGGTCAAGTCATTACAGGAAGGGTAGCAAAATAAAAGAACAATTGTATTTAGGGTGCTGGAAAGATCTATATTTCAAGCTAAAAGGACTGTACTATGCTTAATTAAAGCAAGAGAACATGCTTTGTGCAGTTTGTTTTAACCCATGATGGCAGGGTCTCCAAAGTAAGTTTGTATTTAGGAGGTGTGCCAGATCTGCAAAGCTTAAAAGGACTGGACTGTGTAAAGTTAGGAAGAGCTCTTGAAGCAGTTTACTTTACCTTTGATGACAGTGCTCCCTCTGATGGCCACTAGCAAATGTTGCAGCTCATGAATCTCATGCATTTCATCATGCATCACATCGTAAAAGCAAGGCCTGAGATGCCAACATCTCACACTGCTTCCAGAAGGGGATCTTTTCCTTTGGATATTCCAGTACTCCCAGTGCTAAATGGTGTATTACATCTGGATTATGTTACTTAATTGAGCTGAGACTGAGTACAGTAATATAACTAATGTTAACTGTTTACCATATATCTGTCTTATAAGGGAAATTTGAGATAAAAAAGAGAGGAGGTGATAATAGAGAAAGATATGGAGAATACATCGGGCTCTGTTTGTGTGGCCTTTCCTGAATGTGAGGAACCTAAAAATACAACTGTAATGAGTATTTGGAATAGCACTTGTCATGCATGAACTGTGATAGATTTCCAGCATGTTTTTCAGGTATGCCGGACACACAGAGGACTCAGAGAATTATACCTCTGAAATTTTACAAAAGCAATACAAAACTATCTTGTTGTTACAAGAGAGATGCTCTTAAGTGTGAAACAAAGTAGCAAAGTTGAAATTGAAGATGATTTACACAGGCAAACAGCTGGCTGCTTTGAAGGACAAGGCTCAAAGAAATAATTTGACATTCTTTGGAAAGCTAAGGGGAGAAGGATGCTCCCAATGTGTATCGTTTGCAGAAGATAAGTTGACCTTTTTAACTGGAATGTCTAAAGAAGAAAGTGTGTAGTACTCCAAAAGCTTACTGCTTGCTATTGGCAGTAGTTGGATGCACTATAGGAAGAATGGAGTAAATTATCATCATAGAGTTTGTTATTCTTCCTAGAAAAGAACAAACTGGAACAAGTGTTACTGCACAGAGTGAAGTATCATAGAGGTTGTTATTCCTCCCAAAAAAGAACAAACTGGAACAAGTGCTATTGCCTAGAGTGAATTATCATAGAGTTTGTTATTCCTCCCATAAAAGAACAAACTGGAACAAGTGCTACTGCATGGAGTGAATTATCATAGAGATGTTATTCCTGACAGAAAAGAACAAACTGGAAGAAGTGTTACTGCCCAGAGTGAATTATCATAGAGTTTTTTGTTATTCCTCTCAAAAAAGAACAAATTGGAACAAGTGTTACTACAGATTTAATAATCTGTGAAAAAGAGTACATTGAAGGCTGTCCAGTTTATGCGGGTCATGATGATTCGTTAACTACTTTTCTAAAGAGTCTGTAATTTATGGGTGTATTAAAGAATGTAATAGGTATAAAATTAAATAGAAACTGTGGTATGTTACCACTCAAGGTGTTTTCCAAACAGATATGTAGATGCATACATATTTTCAAGCAGCAACTATCACATAAGAGTTTTTTCTTGTATAATGAAAATTGAAATTGCAGACAAAAGTGTGAAAATGCCTGTAAAGTCAGTTTCACGATCCAATAATCTTGAAGAAGAGAATGAATACGTTTCTTAGAAAGACAATGAGATTGAGTTTTTCTTTTTTCATTTGGGAATCAGAGCTGAGTGAAAATCTGGTTTCCCCAAATAGTTGTATCTTTTGGCTTTTCCCGGTTAGGGGTCGCCACAGCGGAACTCCAGTCCACTAATGATTGGCAATAGATTTTTATGTGCCGAGTTGCCAGCTCTGACGCACAACCTTCAATGAAGGTACACCCATCCACTCATGTCTCCACACAGAAAACACTCTAGCTGAGAATCGAACAGGACAACGTCTTACTGTGAGGTGACAACGCTACCGCAGCACCACCACCACAACATATATCTGAATAAACTAGCCATAGACATTTTGTTCAAGCTTTTGATATTCTGAATGTTTGAAGGCATAAAAATTAAGCCATGGACATAGAAGTAAAGATTTGTACATATATTTACTTATTTTAAGAGCTTTTAATAAATATAAATAATGTCATTGTATATGTGCTTTGTGCTTTTTTCTCAGCCTGGGATGTATAATTGGAAATTTCTAAAAAAATGTGTACAGTGAGGGGAATTACAGGACATGGATATGAAGATTAAGGACATTATGGTCGATCCTGTACAAGTATAGTCCTTTGTTTAGATCTTTTTATATAGGTCTATGGACCCTTTATTCCTAACGTCTAATGCTTTTTAGATTAAGATACAAATCAGGTCATGAACAATGAAATGAAAAGGATTGCATAAATATTTTCTTATTTCATGAGACTAATACTAATGTAAGTATGTATAAATGTACCAAATGTCATTGAAACACTTGAAATTGCCATAATGTTTATATGGGAGCACAGCATATGACTTGTTAGGTTTCCTAACAAAAGATCTTGCTTCTTTTCCTTAACCCTTACAATGTTACATTGGTTTTAAATATTAGATATTTTAAGCCGTTAACTGATATTTGTGCACATCTTGATGTGAATATCGAAACTGCTGGAAGAGATGCCGTTGTGTACATTATACTGAATACTTGGCTAGGGTTTTATGATCATTATGTGATATCATTATGTGATGCCATAATGGGATTGGAAGCTGTGTGTATATAGTCTTTTTAAAGATAAGTATAATCTTAGAGACTGTTGCTAATATCAGGTGTGCAAACTTTTGGAAAGTACTACTGTTTGAATAAGTAATGTATTATGGAACAGATGACTGTCCTCAAAAAAGTTTGTTGGTTTTCAAGGGGGGAAATTGATACAAGATGGCACAGTTCTTGTCATTATTAAAACATTGTTTTTTGTAAGTTATACACAGGCGGGTGGAGATTTGAATAGTTCAGTGTGATTGTGTGAGATTTTACATGAGAGTTTTGTTTTTTATTTATCACATCCTCCCTTAACTTCATCCACATCATTTTTAGAGTAGCAACTGTTAAATGGCTTGGTTTTATATTTGATCACTGGACGCTTCTAAGTACAATGCATGATGCTAAACTTAGTTTGACACTAAGCTAAATTAACCAATTTCTGGCTTTAATAAGTAATTGATTTTTGGGATATGTACATTCAGAGACTTCTTCCATTTTTTTTGATAACTTTTTTTGGATAGTTTCTATCTTTTGATTTTCTTGCCTTGATTTTTCCCAATCCAGATTAGTTTGGGCTAGGAAAGCTTTCTTGAGTGATGCTGAAAGATAATGTGTGTAGGTCATGACAGCTGGCCCAATTCAGAAATGAACTATTAGTTGTATAATTCCTTGTGGACTGGAAGTTTGGTTTATGGTGCTGACATAGCATAAATATTCTCACAGAAGATGGATGCATTTTAATTGTATTACATTTTTATTATAAGACTAAAGTGGGCAACCTGCTTGGTAAAGTGTGTTGACAACTTTAGATATGGTGCCCATGACAATGTATAAATGATTCCCTATGCAAGATGAGTGGTGTCTGTTTCACTAAAGGGATGACTTCAGTTGTTAGCACAATGAACTATTAGAACACTATAGGCTATTTGGTACCTTATGGTGTTAAAATAGTCTGGTTGGCTGCTCTGATCCAGTAAATGAAGGATGTGGCAAGGTTATAAGAATTATAATATGGTAAGTTAGTTTCTGAAGGTCCCACTTATTAAGGTCTGGTGAGATAGAGCAGGATTTAACATAGTTATTATAGGAAAAGTTGTCAGTGTTTTATTTTATTATATGTTTAATGTGAATGAAGGTAAAGTCCCTCTTTATAACATAGTCTGTCATTTGTACATGCTGCAAGGGGATTAGGGTTGCCTTGTTGTAATAGCCTTGGTTGTAGTGTTGCTGAAAAATACTCACCGCTTCTTAAATTTAGCAAATGATAATTGAATTCACTTACTGAATTCACACCATTAAAATGAAGAATCTTTTAAAAAGCTGCAGTTGAGATGCATACATAATCAGCACTGGGCTTAATAAAAATCGTAAATCCTTACCTGGCTAAAGGTGCTTACAATCATAGTGAATAAGTGGTGGTGTCCACTGCTGATGCAGTGACGACCATAGTGAGTAAGTGATAGTGTCCACTGGTGATGCATTGACAATCATAGTGAGTAAGTGGTGGTGTCCACTGGTGATGCAGTGCAACCATAGTGAATTACTAAGGTGTCCAGATAGCTGGTAAAAGATGGAAAAGACATGCAGGTGGAAAAATGTAAATGTAAAAAAAACATATCAGTTAACATTTATCAAGGCATGCTTGCCAGAAACAGATTTCCTGGACCATGACTGCATCGACCCCTAGGTAACCATTTGAAATGTTGAGACTCACTAGACGAAGTCCCAATATATGGAGACTGAATGGCTGAAAAAACAGGCTTACGTATACTAAGTCTGAGATACCATTTCTCAGAATATTCCATTTTTTTTGAGGGATGGCGATCTCAGGGTTGGTGTGTGTGTGTATATATATATATATATATATATATATATATATATATATATATTTATATATATATATATATATGTATATATATATATATATATATATATATATATATATATATATATATATATATATATATATATATATATATATATATATATATATAAGTTTGGGGGATGTGGAGGGCTTGACACCCCTGCAAAAATAAGTTTAAAGGAGAAGAGAGATTTTTGAGATTCATTATTCTCCAGGTTTTCAGTCTTTTTTATTTTTGTTTTCTCATCCCTTGGCATGTTGAGTACTGTCATTTCAATAGAAACCCCTTTTCCTTACCTTCCAGTATAACGTTCAGAACCCACTTACATGTACTATACTTTATCACGTTCACAAGAATTACGTTTGCTCATTCGTAAGTATTATTAAATCTGATTATGCCTTCCCCTGGTTTAATTTCTCCAACTCTTTTGGGTTTCTAGTACGATGACCGGAATGGACCCCATTCCTAAGTCAAAGTATGATTAAAGTTCATGAAATTAGTATTGTTTGAGTCTTTGATGTCAGCTCAGAAGTGCTCTTCGCAGCACCCGCAATGTGCCCATAAATGACTCTTATTGCAATTTATATAGCGTTACATGTATCGGTAACATATACTGGCTATCCTCCTTTGACATTGCCCTTCTTTCTTCCTGTAAATCCTGGTATTTTATGACTTTATCTCTCTTTATAAGTAAGGCACCGTAGTCACTGGGTGTAGCAATTTCAGTGATCAATGCTACTTTTGGCTTCTTTTCATGGAGTACTATATCTGTTTTTTTCACATTTATTTTTTCAACTGTTGCTAAAGGATGATCCCATGTTATATAGACGTCATCATTTTCTGTAAAGCTTTGTGGCTCATGTTTCTAATGCTTCTCAGCTACTTCAGTAGTACAAAGTTTGCACAATCCTCAGTGCAGCAGTCGTGACACATTATTATGCCTTTCTGTATGCAATACTTCCTTCTGCCATTAGTGTATCACACCCAGCACCAAGATATATGTGACTGTTTCAAATTCTGTGTTACCAAACCTGCATTTGTCTGTTTCTCCCACAAGTTCAATGGACTTTGTAAACCAGCATGTATGTATATAGTCCACTATCCTGGGCCACCAATATTAACCTTTTGTCTTTTGATTTTATGTAAAAAAAAGTCAGCCAGACATCTGGCACATGTCTTATAAGAACTCTAGACTGACAACAGACACTTAAGATGTTTAACTCCACTTTCCAACCAATTTTTCTTCGTATAAACTACCTATTGCATATTATTCTTTTTTGCAGATCATTATGCTGTACAATGTGAAATGTGGTTCTAATTTCACACCTTATGCATTTTTACTTATATTACCATCCATATTGTCATATCTTTCATCTGCTTATTATAGTATTCAGTATTATATCACTTCCTCATTCAGTTGTTATCTAGGTAATTGAGCTATTCCAAAATGGATAATTTTTAGGTATGACTTGTAAACTGAAGCCAAAATATAAAGGTAACAATGCTGTTATATTGCAACCAAATGTAAAACACACTGTGTTACTAGAGAATGCTTCTTGAATCTTCCATACTTACTTGGCACTAAGGGACATTTCAGGAATGAACAATGATAGAAGCTAGCTTATAGACACTACTTTGTTCCACTGATTACCTGTCAATACATTTCTAAGAAAAATCACCATTATAATGTCCATTTTCTCTATTATTTCTTACTTACTTCATAAAAAATAAACTTTTTTGTCTTTCCCTTCATTATACATATCCTTGAACACGCTGGGGAAAAATATTTCCATGTATTAAATCAAAAAAGTCCTGCCATTAAAGATTTTTTGAATCAAAAACCTGTTCTGTATAATGTCTGACAAAAATATTTGCATATTTTCCCTTTTTGATCATGTAATACATAAGTAATGACATATTACAAAACCATTCATATAAAACCTAGCAAGTAAATAAATGTTCCCAAGGCACATCATTATTAAGCCCTCTTGTCACTACAGCATTGTAATATTTAAGAATAAGCACAGCTTACATCTTACATTAAACTAACGATTTATTGCACCCCTTGATAAATGGGGTCAACCCAAAAGCAGAAAGCTAACACCAGAAAAAGTTCTCTCATTGCATTCATGGGCATGCATTGCTATAGGGTTATTTACATTCAGTTTTTACTATCCCTTCCATGTACCTTCGGTTTGTCCTATGTCGCTATTAGATATATCACTGCTGATTTGATTTCATACACAGCTGTTTGCATTTGGCAATTAAGTTGCTCTCTTAAACACACATAACTAGAATTAACAGATACCATATCAGCCTCCATTACATAACTGCACACACTACATCTCCCGCAGCCATGTATACCAGCTGGTAGATGCAGTACACGTAGGTGTTGAATATGGAATACAATGCATGTTGAGCTATTTATCAACACAGAGTGAATGGCTGCTCAAGACTGAGGAAACTCATTACTTCTCAATATAAACAAGGGAATTAAAGCTTACTTTAGATTTTTTTGGGGTAAGTTAGCTGCCTGTATTTAAAACTATCTAGCAAGTAACAGTTATGAGCTGGGAGGGAGTCCTTGGATGGATGGCCTCAGATAAGAAAGAGATTTTTTTTAACCAAAGAAACATGGTTTATTAAGAATACATATCCCCTCCCCTGAATCTCTCAAGTCACAATGAGTAGGAAAACGGAGCTGCCTGTTGGGTTTCTATCTTCACTCAGGTTCACATGTGCCCTTCTATTAAAATTAAGTATGATACACCCAAAATAATTTCTATAAGGGACAAAAGGAAAAACATAACCTTACTGTGAATGGTTTCTATAGAAATCTTAATTTAACTACTAAGAATCTTATATTGTTAAAAGCTGGCATGTTCCTGCTACTCCAGCCATGATGTCTGGTGACTACATTGCACTAGTTGCATGTCTGGATACACTTACGTCATCTTAGAAATTTGACTGGATACTATTATATTGCTGGACTTAGTTTTATACTAGGCAAAACAACACACTGGACATTGTGCTGCATAGACCAGATTTATTAATAGCTGACATATCTTCTGTTTACCCACATGAAACTTATGTAATATCTTGAAATCTTGTAGCCTATTAAGTCCAGAAACAGAGGTTAAACTCCAGTGGTAGGAAATACTATAAGGCCAGATGCTATAATATGAGAAGAGAATTTTATATGGAGAATTGAAGAAGCTCAATGAAAAATTGTCCCAAGGAACTGAAAATGAATTCAGTTCTAGAAAGACGTGTCCATTAGTTATTGAGAGACAATTAAAAAAAATAATCTGTGTTGGGTTAGAAAACTCAAGATGATAGCTAGACAAAATATGTATGGTTCTGTTCTAAGGAAAATACTCTAAGCAAATAAAAGGACACATACGTGGAACTCTATAGGTCAGTTAGAATGGAAGTAAGGCAAGTAAAGAGAAATTATGACCTCAACATATCATCTTCTACAAAGGACAATAACAATGTCCTTTTATAAACACATAAGGAGCTTTCAAGAATTCTGCCACTAACTATCGCTAATAATATTATATCAGGGGCATTTGTTAGCAGCTTCTGAGATGCTCTCAAGTCAACAGTGTTGAGCACTGCCACAGAACGTGGCTGCATGACAACTACTTACTTGGTTACTACTGATGCTTGGGGAACAGAGGTATTAGACAATATAAGGCCTACCTGTACTGCTGGTTCTGATGAGATAAATGGATGTTTATGTCCTAGGTAAGGGAGAGCGTGAAGCCTTACTTATTGCATTGATTTTAATAAATAATACACAGTGTGCATGTTCCACAAAAATGAAAAATATAGTTATAACAACACTAATATTTAAGGATGGCGATACTGAAAGTCCAAATAGTTCTAGACTCGTACATCTATCAAACATAAGCTACTTCTAAGGGTTTTAAATGAATTAACCAGCTAAATTTTAGACATCACTAAATGTGGCTTTATTAATGGAGGATCATATTCTACTAAACTGATAAGCTTTTATGCCTTAGTAGTAGAGTTTTTAGTTTGGAAATTGCCAACAGATGAAGAATTTTAAGATTTAGCTAAATCACTCAGTGGTCTATATTAAACACAGTGGTATAGTGGGGGAGCATTCCAGTTACTGTAAAATATATATGATCGGATTTGGAAAAGCAGGCAGACATGCTAGGATTGGTGAACATTTTTCAGATTCATTTACTGCATCAAGTGGATCCCCACCAGCATTGGTTCTGAATTCCTATTTGTATACTATTTTTATGACAAGTATACCATCTTCCAAATCAGTGTGGACTGAAACATGTGCAAACAATGCTGTTGCAAATCAATACCTCCCTGGCTCTTGAAACAGTGCCAGTATGCTTCAAGGTAACTAATAGAATTCCACTGCCCAGAAAACCCAATCAAACTTGCTTAAATTACTACAGACCGGTGCAACCAACCTCAAATGTCATGAAATGCTTTGAAAAGATAGTAAAACAGCATCTGTCAGAAGCTCTGACACCAATCTTTGACCTTCTACAGTTTGTCTATTGGCCAAGCAGATCCACTGTGGATGCCATTTCGGTGGCCCTGCACCTCTGTCTAGAACATCTTGAAGAGAGGAACAACTATGCCAGGCTGTTGTTCATTAACTTTAGTTAGGCATTCAACACAGTGGTTCTGATGCAACTCATAGGCGAATTAGTTAACCTTGGCATCAAAAAGAGCCTCTGCAATTGGATCCTTGATGTCTTGATTGGAAGACCACAGAAGACATGTGCTGGTAACAACACATCAGTTATCATTACACTCAACACTGGTGTGCCTCAAGGCTGTGTACTTAGTCCTCTATTGTTCACCATCCTTACCCATGACTGCTCTGCAAAATTTCCCAACAACCATATCATCAGATTCGCAGACGATACTACTTTAGTGGATCTTATAAGGGCTGATGACAAGAGGGAATACAGGAACAAATTCAGGTCTCTGATCAAATGGTGTGAAAATAACTTGGATCTAAATGTCAACAAAACTAAAGAAATTATCACTGACTTCAGAAAAAGGCCAGCCATTCACTTGCCATTTGAGATCAATGGAGAGGTGGTAGAAAGAGTTCAATCTGTAAAGTTTCTGGGGGTATACATCTCAGAAGACATCTCTTGGTCCGTGAACACAGGCCAGATAATTAATAAAGCTCAACAATGGCTGCACTTCCTGAGAAGGCTCAAAAGAGCAAAGCTTGCTCTGAATTCTCTATCCACTTTGTATAAAAGAACTATTGAAAGTATTCTCACCTGCAACTTTACTGTGTGGTACGGAAACAGTACAATGGCAGAGAGGAAGAAGCTTCAAACCACGCAAGACCTTTTTACAACAACAACCATAAAGAGAGCATACAAAATGCTTAGAGACACATAACAGCCAGCATTTGGCTGGTTTGCTAGACTTGCATCTGGCAAGAGGTGCCTCAGCATCTGCTGCGGGACCTCCAGGCTCTTGAACAACTTCTGTAACAGTATTAAAGATCATAAACTCTGACATCAACTTAGATGTCTCCTACCTCCAAATGTGATCTCACTTGTAATATTTTGCTAAAGGGATACATTATTTAATTCACTATAGTTAATATATTCCTACAGAAGTGCAATATCCTTCTCTTAAAAGTGCAATTGCAATAATTCCTCGTGCAATATTAACAAACTTCCTTTTCTTCTCTTTTTCTGTGTACAGTATTATTTGTTCATATGTTTAGGTTTATATGTATAGGTAGTTTTATCTGACTAGAAATAAGTTATAAGGAGTATTTTATTATGTATATTAGTCATTAGAATAGTTGTGTATACATCACATCTTATGATTTTTATACTTGATTTGCCTCTGTATTCTGATGACTAGCCGAAACCCAAAATTTCATTTAGGTTGCACTTGTGTTTCCTAAATGACAATAAAGTTTTCTTTGAATCTTTGAATCTTTGATGTTTTGTTGCTATTCTGGTTTGTTATCTCAGGGGCAGTATGGCTCGTAAAATTACCTAGACAATTTATTTAAATAGGCAGTATGTAACTACATCTGATTTAGTAACAAAAAGTACAAAATAATATAGCAGCCAGTCAGTGTTACCCCAAGTCATTAATAAAGACTTGCTGTCTACATGTGCTATATTGAATAATATGGGTATTATGACTGACAAATTAACTTTAGTAATAATACTAATAGGTAGAATGTCCTTTTGTACTATTACAACTGTGCAAATTAAAAAAGTGTCTTACTTTCCACAGAAACAGTAAACAAAAACAAACCAAAAACTGTGACCATTAATTGGTAAGTAGAGAACATGATGTGGGAAATAAATGGTTTAAATAAGTATTTACTACAAGAAACAGATAAAGGCTTTTGTCTTTCTGTCAGATCTAACAAATCGCCATTATATTCTGATTGAATAATATTTACAATGCATTATGTGATGTATAAAACTGTGTTACAAAAATATATTTTTTATGAGAAAAGTAAAAAAAATTCCCGTCTTTAAAATACATTTGCAATTGACATTATAAGTGAAAACATAACCTTTACATAGAATTCTTAACACTTATTTTTTTTCTGTAAGCTAGTTCATCAGTTATGTTTCTGCCCCTGATATTTTCAGGGACAAAGTCTAAAGCTGCAACGTACATTTCTTAAAGTTGTTATAATTTATTGTATGTCTGTACAGAGCATTTGCTAAATTATTGTTTTTGATTGGAAAAACATGCTCATATATTTGTTTTTCAAATGTTTATTCATCTTACCAATGTGTGAGGAGTCAAATGTGTTGCATATAGCCATGTACACTATATACTCAAATAAACATGTGAAAAACTCAGGGTGAGACTAATGCACCTGTGGCATTTGAACAATAAACATTAATTCCCTCATGAATGAGCCTACACATTCCACAGCATACCTCTCAACTGTACAGATTTTTGCAGAATGTCCAGATTTTTGCCTCTTATTTTTGGTCTGTTTTTCAAAAACATTGTCATTATCTGCCATTGTAAAAGCCCTCTTTAAATATCACTAGCTTACTGAACAGTTAATGCTAACCTTGAACTAGCCCTCTCACCTCTACTCCAAAGTGTTATCTCCTTACCTCTACTTACACTTCTCTTTCTCTTTCTACTGCTGCCCACTGCTCTCACATACTCTCCCTTAACTTCCCCTCACTCAACCTGTTTGTCCTCAACTCTCCTCCTGGGTTCCTTTTATAACAAAGTGTCCTAAAAAATCTATACTCTGTTTACAATATACTTTAGAGGATTGGTTTACTGTACATCAGTACCCTGATTGGAGAAAGAGCGTTCTCCAGCAGGGTATTAATGCACAAGTAATGCCCACTGAAAAATTAGTCCACCATTTCATGGCAACATATCAAGCTGCTGTGGAGTTCAGACTGAGAAAACGGAACGGCCACCATTATTTTACACTCCCTAAGCAGCGATTCTGCTGTTTAGCAAGTGCAAAATATATTAAAAAGGAAAAAAAAGCTGAAAAACAAAAGTGTGCGTATGTGTGTGTGTGTGTGTGTGTATGTGTGTGTGTGTGTGTGTGTGTGTGTGTGTGTGTGTGTGTGTGTGTGTGTGTGTGTGTGTGTGTGTGTGTGTTTATGTCTGTGTGTACATGTATACATGCATGTCAGTGAAGAGAGAGCGAGAGAGCCATTATTTTACACTCGCTAAGCAGTGTTTCTGCTGTTTAGTGAGGGTAAAACAAAAAAAAAAGAAAAATAAAGCATGTGTGTGAGAGTGTACACATGTATGAGAGTAAAAGAGAGAGAGAGAGAGAGAGAGAGAGAGCAATCACTCCAGCGAAACAGAAAAGTGTGTGTGTGTATGTGTATTATGTTTCTGTTTGCATGTGTCATTGAATGCATGCATGAAAGATGAGAGAGACTGAGTGTGTGTGTGTGTGTGTGTGTGTGTGTGTGTGTGTGTGTGTGTGTGTGTGTGTGTGTGTGTGTGTGTGTGTGTGTGATAGAGAGAGATAGAGAGAGAGAGAGAGAGAGAGAGAGAGACAGAGACTGAAGTGTGAAAGCAATTGAATGATCCCTGGTAGCATGTGTCAGAGAGAGTGAAGAGAGAATGAACGCTGGTACAGCAGCAGCAGTTTTACATACCTCTTCACCTCTTAGACATACCTGCCAACCTCTTGGAACAAGAAATCTTGCCAAAGCCTGACATAATTGGGGGGAGGGGGGATGCTAAGAAATAGGAAAATATTTTAAATATTGCTCTTATAAACTTTGATTGAAAGTTGCTAGAAGAACAATATTTGTGTTGTTAACATGCATTTTCTGAAAGATATGAAATCTGAAACTCAAATGTATGTCATTATCTGAAGGAAATAAAACTTTGAAACTCAAATGTATGTCATTATTTAGTTGTCTCCAATGACTGGCAATAAACCAAACCTTTTAGGAGTAAGGGATGAAAAATACAAAGTAAATACCTGGAAGTGTTACATTTTGAATGTAAAATTTTCCTCCAACACCATTAACATATACTACAGCAAATATGAAACATTAGGCGGAGGAACTATTTTACATCAAAAATACATAAAAAAAAATAAAATAGTACTTAAAAAATACATAAGTAAGTAATACACAACAACTTTACAGAGAGCCCATTCTGTAAGCGCAATAATGCCCAACAAGGTGTGTGCTAATGTGTAATTAATGGCCTTCCAGGGGTGTAAAAGCCTTCCGCCTGCAGCGTCAAGCCTCACAACACCCCTGGACAGGCATTAATTACACATTAAAACACACACCCTGTTGAGCATTATTGCTTGCTTGGAAAATGTAATGAAAACTCTGTATGAAACTATGCATTTTTCCCTTGTCAAATGTTTCTTGTACTCATGTTGACCTGCTTACAATGTACGCTTAAAATGTAATGAAAATTATGTATGAAACTATGTATTTTCACATTTGTAAAATGTACTTTGTACTCACGTGGAGCATTTCTTCCTGGGCTTTCACTGAAAAAGAGCTCTAGCTCAGTCAGACTTCCCCGGTCAACAAATGTCAAACAAATAAATAAATAAAATATATCTAGGCCGCCCTCTCTTGACTTCCATTATTTTGTATCTCTTCACAGTTGTGGATTTGCTGTTCCACATAAGGTCAACTGCACTATAAAAGTTCTACCCAGACAGCCAAGCCTGTTACAAGGATACTGATGACCAAGCGAACTTCACAACGTTACTTCACAACAACACTAATATGGCCACTACCTCCACATTGCAATCTGGAAGAGCCATTTTTTCAGCATCTATGGTTTTCAATGATTATCTGTGTAGTATGTGTATTTCACTGGATCGTGTCCTTGTTTTCTGAGTCACACATTAACCGATGCTTGTTAAGGGTTCAGGGGCCTATAGCACTTTTACACTTTTTCTTGGACAACAAAGTGTAAACTTGCCACAGTTCATCACAACCATGAAGTCCTGTAGAGGTCCAAAATATGAAATTCTTCTAGGTAGTCCTTTTTTTTCAAACTAAACAGTGATGAGGATTTATCTTATTGCACTTGTGTGTTACATCCTACAAGACCAGGAAAATAGATAAAATGTTGTCAATATAAAATTAAACTTAGTCAAGACTCAGAATATTTTGGACATACTTATCACCTCCTTATATAACAGTCATTCTTTAAATGACCACAACAAGAAATTTTCTACCCTGTATGACCATGTTATAGTACTAAAAAATGAATTGATTAAAGCAAGCATTACCCCTCAGTACAGGGGCACAAATTATTTTAGACTCTCCTCCCACTGAATCAAAACAAATATCAGATTAGTGGGATTTAAATTTTGTCTCTCATTAAAAAGTAGCTTGACAATGATGTAGTAGTATGCAAGAGTAGATTTGTGTATTTCCAAAGATAAATTAACCACCTGGGGTGAAACGCAGGATATCCAAGACACGGGAGCTCTAAAGATTAAGGACCTAAACATTGACAAGGGTATTGATTCTCTTTCCTCTCCTTCTACAGATGCAATAAGACGTCCTGATGTTTAAAAGCTTTAATAACGATTTTGTAAAAATCACCTCAACATATATCAGGTGTTTCGTTTCTTGTTTATTTATTTTTTTTTAATATGAATGCTAAAAATAAAATTCTCCACAAATGAAGCAGGTAAGATTTGGGTCCTGTGAGAAAAAGAAAAGCTTAATGAAACACTTGACATCGGCATCAACCCCCGTCCATATTGCATATGGGATCATGGTGAGACATCAACAGAACACCACCATCTACAGCTAAATTTCCTGCCACTTATTTTTTTAAGAAAAAAAAATAAATCTCTTGTGAAGCCTTAAAATATTAGTCTCTCTCTTTTTTTTGGTGAATTTATTCCTGGAATGTTGGAATGTTGGTCCCATACTAAGGTAAGGATTTATTCCATTCTAGGATTATGAGAATTCCAATATATATATATATATATATATATATATATATATATATATATTTTTTTTTTTTTTTTTTCCAGGATAGTAGCTTGGCCAAAGGTGTTGATATCCATTATATATCTAGCCTTTTAAATTAATTTTTTGCAAAGGACATTTTTATTCATTTATGGAGCACTTTGTCTATGTGCTGAAGGAGTCCCAATTACTTCTTCAGGGTTTATATACCGTCATTGTTTTCTGTGTTCTAACCTGGTCAACCCGGGGAACAGCAGTTTAACTGATTTTTCACCCTTAGTTATGACTTTATTTGGCTGAGTGCTTTAAATTTCTATGGTGTGCTACTTAGTTGATAATGTACTATAGCTAAAGTAAATGCTGCATGTCCCTCTTATGTTTGTATAACTGTTTTCTATTTTTGTGTTTTTATTCTTTCTCTGTATTTTGTTGTATTTTTATTTTCTTTCATTCTTCTTCCTTAACAATAATGTCTAAAGGTGCAAAATGGCGTTTTATTTTTGTATGGTGTCCTCGTGCATCTATGGTGGTCCTAAGTTTTATATACAGTGCAACAGATTAACTTATTTCACTCAAATTTTATTTCTTTCACCTTTTCTATATAATACAACACACAGCCCCTTTCTCCTATAATACTTTTTGTTTTGCCTTTTTCCAGTACTTTATATTCAGCTATTCTGTTGTAGTCCCACCCACTGGTACTACTTCTGTTCATTACCTACTAAATTTTATATTATTACTACTTTGTTTTTATACTGTCAGGTTCAATTTACTATTTTGCTTTTTATATATCATAATTTTATGTTCTCATTAACTATCAAAGGTTCCTTATCTTTAGTATTCACTCTGCAGACATTTTTCTCATTTCTGTGGGGCTGTTTGTTCTTTTTTTCTACATGTATCATCCTAAGCCACTTCTGAAAAATGGACTTATCTCATTATGTCTGAAGCAGTCAAAATAATGTAAATAAGTACATAAAATAAAAGACGATGAAGTATGTACATGTAATTAGTGGACAGTGTTCTATAGAATTATCATTCCTTTATGACCAGAAAGCCAAGTTCAAAGTCCTAAGTGAAATATCAAGATAGGTCAATGCATAAACTAGACTTAGCATGGTTCACTCAAGAGGGTAATTTTCTAGCCACTCCAGTATTGTTGCCAAGAAACCACTATGGACAAAAAGCAACCTGAGACATCAGAAGATGGCAGCCTCAGTTCTGTACATATGAGGAACAACAGAAGAACAATACAAATAGTAACAGAAATTATGGCACAGAAGGATTGAAAAGGGGTGTCCATCTGCTGAGGTGCTCAGAGATGAAAGGAAAGGCTAATGCTGCAAAGAACTATATAATATTGTAACTTGGAGTGTAAGAACTATGAAACAAAGCAAATTTGGTGTGGTAATGACAGGAATAAGCAGTGGCATCTTGGGAATTAATGAACCAAAATGGACAGGATTTGGTCATTTACATCAAATAATCACCAAGTTTACTGAAGGGAAAAAATGGAGTAGCTTTCTAGTTAATACAAGTCTGTTAAAATCAATGCTTGTTACAAACCAAACAAGGATATAATGATCTCAGTCAGATAAACAAGGTCAAACTCTTAGTCAGGATACCAAAGAGGAAAAAGTCAATGAGTTTTGTGAGAATCTGCTACACCTCTTGAAAATACATGTAAAATACTATAATTCATCATGGATGATTAGGATCCTAAATTTGATAATCAGAGCGCAACTAGAATAATTGTCAAGTTGATTAGCTGGTTATGACAAATGCTATGATTCACTATTTAATACAAATGCTGTAATTCACTGGTTAAAACATGCACTATGATTCACTGGTTATAACAAACACTAAGATTCACTAGTTATAACAAACACTGTAATTCACTGGTTATAGAAAAACAAAACCAGCCAAACTGCACTTCACCAATGGCAACAGTAAGGTCACATGATATAGAAAATGCAATGAACTAATAAGAAGGAAATGAGAGGCAAAGCAATTTAAAGTGAGAGGCAGGAATTACAATTACTGCCTGTCACTTTTTAAGCTGAGTACTTGTTCTGTTGCATTTATCTGAAGCTTTAATTGTAAGATGAAAGTGCTAATATGTTTTGGTAAAGTTGTGTCTATTTTAATAAATCTGGTGTTCTGCCATCCCGGTTGCCATTGGTGAAGTTCAATTCACTGGTTATGACAATCACTGTGATTCAATGGTTATAGCAGACAATAAGAGCCCCTGGTTATAACAAATACTCTGATTCACTGGTTATAACAAATGCTATTTCTTAACAACCTAAGATACAGCTTTATACATGCATACCAACAGACTGTCAAAACTGAAATCAAAATGGCTATATTCCTGGCATTCAGAGATGGAATTGATGTATACATTCATCAGAATCAAGACCTGAAGCTTATTGTGGTTCATGTCATCAGCTTCTTATCACTAAGTTTGGAATTAAATTAAAGAAAGAAGAAAAGCCTCCTCGGAGCTTAACAGTGTTCCAGATGAATACGTACTGGAGTTGAAGAACAGATTTAAGGGACTAAACCTTGGGGATAGAACACATAAGAACTATAGACAGAAGACTATGCTAGTGTCCAATAGGTGGCAACAAAAATATTCCAAATAGAAAGAGGGTTAAGAAGACAAAACTTGCTATCTGTGCCAAGAAATGTCTGAGGAAAAAAAATGAAAACCAAAGGTGATGGAGACAGGAAAATATGCTAAACTGAATGCAGAATTCCGTGAAAACATAGAAGAGATAAAGAGGCATTTTAAAATGAGCAGTGCAAAGAGAAGAAATAAGATCACATAATAAAAAGAGCAAGAGATGCCTTCAGGAAGTTGGGCAATAGTCAGGGAAACCTTCAGATAAAAATGAACATGATAAAGAGAAAGACAGGAGGAATATAGCAGAAGTAGATGATATTAAGAGTAAAGGGAGGACAATAGAGTAGAACTGTAAGATAATGAATGTAATATCACCGATGCGTATGAAGACATGTTCTCTGCAATACAGCCAAAAGTGAAGTTAAATGGTTCTTTGAAAGTTTTGCTGATTACAAGGGTGCAAGAAGCGATAAATTATAGTTGATTAGATTTAAATACTGCAAAATGCTTCTATTACATAGACACTTAGGATTTTACAGGAAATTTGGAAAACAAAAATGACCGTAGTATTTAAAAAAGTCCACTTTATGCTCCAGTCCCAAAATAGGATAATACTAGTGCTCAAATTATTGAATGACTGCACTTGTTTCCCATGCATACAAGCAGGATACTGCTCTAAATTCTTCCAGTTAGACTCCAGCAGTGTAAGGATGGAGAGCTGCCAGATGTATAAGCTGGTTTTAAAAGGGTCTGAGGCACCAGTGATCACACTACCAACAGCTGCTGGATAAACGAGAAAGCAAAATAGTTCCACAAAAACATTTACTTCTGCTTTGCTGACTAACCTAAAGCTTTTGACTGTATGAATCAAAGAAACTGTGGCAAGTTCTTAGAGAAATAAGGATTAGCTTACTTGCCTCTTGAGGGATATATATATATATATATATATATATATATATATATAGCAGTGCAATTGAAGAACTGAATGTAGTAGAAAAGTAGTGACAAAGCTATAGATCGCTATGTTATTTATTTATTTAATAATATCATGCAAGGGGTAGGTTAGATGAAACAGAAATATTAAAAGCCTCTGACATCCAGATGATATCCACACTGATGGCTGAAACTGAAGAAGAGTTGAAAAGTGTCTTGATGAAGGCAAAAGTAGAAAGTGCAAAAGCTGGCTTTATGTTCAGTTCTTAAAACAAAACTGAGGTTATCTGGTCTTATCAATTTTTTTCAATAGAGAGAAAAAAAGGAAGACAGTGACAGGTTTTATTTTCCTGGACTCAGAAATCCCTACAAATTATTCTACCCATGAAATTAAAAGGTTGTTGCTTTCTTTGAAAAAGCTATGGCAAATCTGGTTATGATTTTAAAGAGAAGAGACATCACACTCATAAATTGTCAGTTCAGGTATGTATAATATAAGCTATTGTTTTCCCATTAATAATATATATCTGTGAATGCTGTACCATAAAGTAAACCTATGTCAAAACAATGATGATTTTTCAACTATGGTGTTGGAGAAAAAAATACTGAAAATGATGTGGACTGCAAGAAGATCAAATCAGTCAGGAAATAAACTGTTCAAATAAAGGTCTGATAGTAAAACTAAAATACAAATACTTTGGCCTCATAATGCAAAGAGAGGCTTTACTAGAAAGAAAACACTGATGATGGGAAAGAGTGAAGACAAAGGGTAATATGGATTGACAGCATTAACAAAATAAAAAATATGACTACCCAAAAATTTAAAGAAACACTTATTGTCAGACGGGCATGCAGTGCTAAAGTCTTTGAGGTCCTAAGGAGACCAACTGGAACAGAAGAAATGCATAGCTTAAATCGTTACATTTCAATTAACCTTCAGAAGTAGCAGTTTAGTCTGCATTGATGACGTAACCTATGAAGGAAAGTATCTTAGAGATCTCCTTATTGTATAGATTCGGTAATGACCAAATCTATTCCTAAAATGTTAATTTTACAGTATTTGGTAATGTTCTTCCTCACCTCCATTACCCATACTTATACAGTTTATAAGGAGACTTTGAAATACTAGAATGTGCTATAAGTCTAATCAAACTAGTGATTTGAAAGGAAGAGACCACCACTTGTTATCCAGTTTGATGATCATCATATTCATCACTGTTGCAGTAGCCTTAGCTATATGGTTTATATTTTGCCAAGGATATAACAGCTTCCAAACCTTCAGTGCACCTTCCACACACTCAAACCATAAGGCCGCTTGAGCTTAGCTGACTAAAAGACAAATCTGGGCATGAAGCTCTTCTGATGCTGAAGAGTTTGCTTCTATAAGGCTTGTGAGGACTAACAGTTGGCTTGTGCTTTCAATTGAGCAGTTAAGTTCCCTGTGGGGGAGAAAACTTAGATTTTCTTCATTTATTGATGTTTAATTGCTTTCTGTTTCAGCAAAAGTTATTTTAAAATTAGGAGTGTTGTGTTTTAACAGACTTTCTCGAGATGTAACATACTTTTAAATGGAGCACTCTTTTTTGCCTGTCAGTTTAAAAGTAGTGCAGAGTAAATTAAAACACTTTTTTTCTGATTCCAAAATGGTGGTCGGCTAGTGAACTGCATCTACACAGAGCTCCTTACTTCAACTTACAGTTAGCAAGCTTATTATCCTTCTAAAGCTACGGGAAGCTCTCAGAAATAAGGACAAATCTTTTATTGTTGATCTGTTTGGACTCTACAGCACTCCTGATCTATAAAAAGCTAAAACTAAGTCACAAAATCTATATTTCTTTTCAAAAGCATCATACTCACAGAGACTGACAAGGCCGGAGTGCAGTTTTTGCCACTCCGAGGACCACATGGCCAGGCAGCTGAAATCTTCAAGTGATCCTGTTATTATGGAAACACAAACAACAAAAGCCAAATCTTCAGCAATTTTTTCACCAGAAAAGGAGAACATTTCAAAAAGGCAAAAAACTAACAAACAGCAATCTGAACCTAGCAAATATAATCTTAATTCTAACGAGGATACCAGTTTTCATATGGAGGAACTAAAACAGGCCCTACTTCCCATACAGTCAGCTATACAAAACTTCTCGGAACAACTCTCTAATATAGGAAAGTCTATTAATCAAATTGTTGATAGAGTGGACACACTTGAACTTAAAACACAGTCAAATGAACATCTAATACAATCACTTTCTGATGAGTTATCTACCAAATCTGTTGCCATAAAAGAACTACAACTGAAATTAACTGATCTAGAAGCAAGAAGCCGGAGAAACAACATCCTGATAAGGGGTCTACCTGAGAACTATGATAATCAGGGCTTACTTTCTATCACAAGACAAATATTTGAAGCCCTTCTACAGCTGGATGGTGACAAGCCTGAAATAATCATTGAAAGAGCTCATCGTGCAAGACACACTTATGCCCCGTCAAGTGTACACTAAACTTCTCAACTATCAGATTACACAACAGATCCTATCGTCTGCAAGAAAACACAACCCTTTCATGTGGAAAAATCATAAAATTACTTTTTCCCAAGACTTCCCTCTTGTCATCAAAGAAAATAGACGAAAAATGGCTCCATTCTGCTCGTATCTCATTCAAAGGAACATAAGGTTTCAGATGCGCTATCCCAATACACTAACGTTTTACAACAAGGAAGTTAAATATACAGCTACCACACAAGCGGAGGCAAAATCAGCCTTTATCAAGGCTTTTAATGAATCTCCAGCTGAATGATATGATTATGTGTCTCTGTATAGTAAAAGGTTTGGCATAGTTTCGCGCTACCTGCTGTTTGACTTGCAAATCCGTTCTTCAGAAATGTTGCAATGTCTTGCTGGTTCTAGGATGTCATAATCTACAATCTTATAAATTTATTCACATATATTAGATTTCTTCTCTATAGTAAAGGCAACAATCCTGGTGGTTGCTGTTTACAACTGGGACCTCTTAACAGGTAACGCTCTTGCTAATGCGAGGACTGTTTGGTCTTTCTCCACAAGCAAACTCTATTTGCCTTTGCTCCTCTGCAAACACGCTGTGGGGTGCTTCTGCAACGGAAAGGGATGTTAGAAACAGAATATGGCTTGGATTCAGGCATCAATATCACTATATGTTTAGAGGTAAACAAGCTGAATGAAACACACTGTGACAATGGGAAAGAAAATATGTCAGTCCTACACTCATTTACACCAAGTGCATTGCATTAGACTCCTGTTAGCATTTATATATATACCAAGCAAATCATTTACAAGCAATACAGCCCACTGACATGGCTTTTAGTCTGTCAGAATTGCTCACTAAAACACCATGCTTTCAAGTTCTGGTGCGAGACTGATGGCAAAGCATTACAGCATGTGAAATCATTTTTGTGTTTCTGCCATAGATTTCTGTTTAGATTCCACTTCTGGCCATGTCTGTGGTCTATGGGTCCAGTTCTTGACCAGATTAAACTTGTGTAATAGGTTTGAAAGGACAGTGGAGAAAATGAAGAGCAAGGGGAAGGTAGGTCACTTGGAAGAGTAATTAAGAAATGAGCAAGATGGGGAAGAGGACTAAAACTATTAAATTCTCCCCAAACTAACACTGTATTTCTACAAGGATTTGGGAAACCTGGATTTTTCATGTCATATAAAATGTGAGGGAGCAAATTAATGATTAATGCAATCTCTTGCTCCTAGAGCTTAAATACATGTGTTTATGTGCTTCAGACGCTTGTCATTTTTAACGGGCTGTTATATATTAAATGTAAGATGCCATAATTGTTGCTGTGGGACTATTGTATTTATTCTGATGAAGGGAAGTCATTCATACTGATTGTGTCAATTCATTTGATAATAGAACAGGTTTCACTTCGGGGTAAAGCTGTTATCAAATCTGATTTCTCTCTCCAACTGCCTTCATAATCCCTCGAAAGCAAGAAATATCTCTGTCTACTAGGTGAATAAAGATAAATAAAGTTGCTAGTTTTTGGTAGTTTTAGCATGTGATCAGATAATTTGTACAGAGTATGTGAAATTTATACTTAGAATGTATTTAGTCATATTTTATAAGTAAGTCTTGAATATTGTTCAAACATTACCTTAAGCTGTTACACTTGCTACATGGTTCGCATAATTTTAGGTGATTGTTAAAATGTTTTATGTTTCATGGTTGTTATCTACGTGCAGATTTACTGTAACATTTAAAGATGTGTATTCTATAACTAATGCTTTTTATGTACACTTTGATAGTTTCTGCTTAGAGTCTCTCTTTTTTTTATTATTAAGGATAGGAAAGAAAAATTAGACTTCTTTTAGCTTGTTTAATTGAACAGACGTGTCAACATATCATTAATGTGGACATCTTCGTTTCTAACACAAACACACGTCACTTTACATTTAACTTTAGACTTGTAGGGTTGCTTGTTAAGTGTAATGCTAGTGATCTAGGATGACGATCTGCAGGAATAGTAATACCCTGTATATATGTATAGATTTGTTTTGGTTATTGCATGTATGTTTTTACTTCTTCTACTAAGGTGATGGGGTGGTTAGGCACCGGGGTCTATCAGAGGAAGTGTTTTGTTAAGAAGTATTTTGCTACCTCTACAGATATACTTTATTTTGTCTCAAAGTCTGTACCTTTGCTCTTATATTACCTCACCCTGTTTAATCTTTGTTTAATATATTCTCAGTATTCTATATCACACTCTGTTTACTTAACTATCTCTCAACTCAATTTTGCTTCACTAATTCAACCTGTTAGTCTGTCTCCATGAGCTGGACCATTGATAGCTGGAATGTCAAAGGACTACAAAATCCTGCCAAAAGAAATTTACTACTTCACCTTATCTTCAAATCTCAGGCCAATATATGCTTCCTACAAGAGACACACTTGTCAAAAGAGAGTTGGGACAAATTTTCCTCCAAGAAATGGATTAGAACCATTATAGCAGATGGGGATAGTGCAAACTCTAAGGGAGTAGCCATCATAATTAAGAATCAATTTCAGGATACCATAAACCTAGTCAAATCCGACAAACATGGCAGGTGGTGCTATTTTACTTCTACTCTCCCTGGCACAACTAATCCAGTTCTTTTTCTTAACCTTTATGGACCTTGCTCTCAACAACACACCTTCATTCTTGAAATCTATAATATTCTTAGTTCGTTTCCAAACTATCTCTATATAATAGGTGGTGATTGGAATGCTGTAATCAACCCTAACTTAGACAGTAACTCGTTATCGTATAACTTTCAAGCCTCGGTAGCTTTAGAAGAACTTATTTCAGACTTTTACCTTATCGACACTATTGCATTTAGTAACATCTTAACTAAGGACAATCTATACACCTTCTACTCTAATTGCCACAAATCTTGGTCACGCCTTGATTTTTTCTAGTCTCCAATTTTTCTCTAAGTTTAACAACACTTTCAGTAGCGAACCGAGATTCCTTTCTGACCATGCAAGAATTTCCTTTAAAACTATCTTACTGCTTTTTCCTACTCTAATTGGTCTCTTAATAACAATCTTTTACATAGCAAGGAGATTCTAAACAAAATTAACAATACACTCACTGACCTTTATTCTAATCTTGAAAACTCCAACATAACACCAGATAAACAATGGGCAGCGTGCAAGGCAGAACTAAGAGGATTTCTAATCAGTAAAGCCTCATTCTTCAAAAAACTCAGTAAAAAAAAGAATCTGCCCTACTCATTACCCTGGCATCTCTTGAAAAAAAACAGAGAACACACCCTGACTCAAAATTAGAAGATTTAATTAAAACAACACGTAAAGAATTACTTGATCTACACTCTCATAACTACTCCCTTCATGAACAAAGACTTATTGCTACTTATTCTGAATGGGCACAAATTCCCTCGAGAACTTTGGCTAGAATACTTAAAAATAACAATGGTGCTGCCAAAATCTCCATCCTTCTATATAAGGATAAACTTTACAAATCTGATTCTGAAATAATTCAACTTTTCCATGATCTTTATTCTGATATCTATAGCAAAAACGACCAAAATTCCTTAAACCCCCAAATAGAAATCTTTCTCAACTCAATTGCTGCCCCTTCCCTTAATTCAGATCAGGTGTCCTTATTATCCGCTCCGTTTAATATTCAAGAGATTCAAAATGTCATTAATAATCTCAAATTAGGCAAATCTCCTGGCCCAGATGGGTTTACCACTAACTTCTTTAAAACCTTTAGTTTAAAGATCGCCCCTATTCTTCTTAAGATATTCAACTTTATTATAAGAAATGGAATTACCGACCTTCACTGGAATATATCTAAAACGATTTTAATTTTAAAAAATAATCATGACAAAACAGACCCTCACAGTTACAGACCCATCTCGCTTATCAATGTAGATATTAAAATATTTGCAGCTGTTCTGGCCAACAGACTCAAACAGATAATGCCATATATAATTTCTCAGGATCAAGCTGGTTTCATGAGCAACAGACATACATGGGATAATACTTTAACTCTAGACTCACTAATACATTTTACTAAAAGAGATAAAAGACTCTTGATGCCTCAAAGACAGAGTAAACTGGGTCTTCTTATTCTCCACCATGACCCACTTCAATATCCCTAAAACCTTTATAGATATGATCAGAATTCTTTATACAAATTCTTATACTTCCTTATATATTAATAAAAAAAGCTCTAACACGATTATGATTACTAATGGAACAAGACAAGGATGCCCACTTTCTCCTTTCCTGTTTAATATATTTATTGAACCCTTCTTCTTATATATTGTTCAGAATACACACCACACCATCCCCAGAATTCTGAATACACAAGTATGATCTAAATTTATACTTTCAGTATCCCAATTCTGACCTACCAAAAATTATAAATGCAATTAACAACTTCTCTAGTGTCTCTAGCCTTCAAATTAATAAGAAAAATCATTTATTCTCCCAATTAACCCCGCCATAAACCTTTTTTTTTTCCCAGAATCCTCCTTTCATATCTCATATAGTATCAAATATCTCGGCATTAATTTTGAACACAACCAAGCCTCTGCTCTTCAAAACAATTTACTAAAATCCTGGGCTACTATTTGCCAAGACTTACAAAGATGGAAACTTCTTCATCTAGCTTTTCTTTCTAAAGTAGCCATTGTGAAGATGAATATTCTACCGAGACTTCTTTATCAATTTAATGCTACCAATATAATGATATCTAATAATCTCTTCCTTAAATTTAACAATAACATCGCAAAATTTCTCTGGTTTCCCAAGAGAGTCAGGATCTCGTACTCTAAACTTACTCTCCCCAAAGAGAAAGGAGGAGTGGGCCTTCCAAATTTTCATTTGTATTACACGATTATCTGCTCAAACAGGTTATTGTCCATTTCATACATGGATCCTAATCCACTCAGCCATACTCCTGCCTGGTTGAAGATATGGCACCGTCATGTCACCTCCAACAAAATCAACCCGAAAGCTATCCCATTTCTTTCCCATACCTCTCTATGACTCCAAATTACTCCCCTTATTGAAGCATAAAATTAGGTTATTTCAAAAATTGATCAAGGACATTAACCTTGAAAACATTCTCCCCCTTCTACAACCACTACACCTGAATCCAAATCTTAAAATTAACAACAATATGTTTGATCTCTCTAAGTTCTCCCTTATT
This sequence comes from Protopterus annectens, assembly GCF_019279795.1. Classification (NCBI taxonomy): domain Eukaryota; kingdom Metazoa; phylum Chordata; order Ceratodontiformes; family Protopteridae; genus Protopterus; species Protopterus annectens. The sequence continues at coordinate 552,618,446 of NC_056738.1, read as the reverse complement.
AAGGACTTTACAGTTTGGGACCTCCTTAAACATAAGTCCCTATCGATCACAGAACTACGTTCATCCCTTAAGGCCAATAACAAATACACAGTTATCCTTCGTCAACTACGTGAAACCATTTCCTCTCAAGTTGTCTACACTACACCTGATTCATTGGGAATCAATAAAATATCTGAAATTATCTCTACACTTTTAACTCCCAAAAAAACTGTTTCTTCCTCTTACAATATACTTAAACCATTATTAGATAATAATAATTGCCTTTTCTCCACCTTCTGGGACAATATAGGTTCTCCCATTACGGAAGATCAAAAACTTTTAGCCATAAAAACCACCCTTGAACTTGCTCCCTTCAAAAAATTATTATATACCCAATTGATGTTAAATAACAATGCGTATCACTCACCTGTAATACTCAACAAATTTAATCCTAACAACTCCGCCGCTTGTTCTTGTTGCCCTTGCTTGAGAGCAGATCTTCTTCATATTATGTGGCACTGTAATCATTCCTATAAACTATGGTGTTCTCTCAAAGTGCGACTAAAAAAGATGGGTTACTATAACTCCACTCTCTCTTGGCAAACAGCCATACTGAATATTCCCCTTTCCAAAATGCCTAAACTTCACCTTCACATTCTCATCACCCTCTGCTCTTTAATCAAACTCTACATCACTTATAACTGGATAGATCGCACAAAATTGTCATGGCAGGGTTTCAAAGAGATGGCATTAAAATATATATCAGCTCAAAAATTCATTATCAATGGTCCTAGAAAGAAAGCCTATTTCGCCAATCTATGGAATTGCCTATTAGATGTAATTCTAGTTGACTAATACCTTGTTCATTTCATATGTGACATTCCTTTGCAATTTCTTGTCCTATCTATCTTCCACTACAAATTTTTACCCAACGGGTGTTTATATCTTTCTTCGCCTTACCTCTTTAATTCTTTCTTTTGATACTGCTCTTATACATTTAGGTAGCATGGGGTTTCTATTTTTGTTTTTGTAAATAGTGTTTCTTTTTTTTTTTTTTTTTTTTAGTGGTCTTCAATGCCTCCAGTAGCTTTATATTTCTCCTAATGCCTCTTATTTTAGAATTGTATTCTAGTACTGTTTGTAATTCTTTATTCAGGTTCATCCACATGGTTTTCAACCTAGAATGTTTTGTATTTCTATTCTGTTTGCATTGAACTTATTTTGAAAACAATAAAAAATTATTTGAAAAAAAAAAAAAAAAAAAAAAAAAAAATTAAAACACTTTTTTCTGTGAAGAAATTGTGTTTATTTTTCTTTTATGGGTCTGATGTGGTGTTTTAAAGTGTTTTTTTTTTCTGTCAAAAAAGTAACTTTTGTAGACTGGTGGTATTTACTGGCATTTGCTGGTCGTCTTCCCTAGGAAAGAGACTCCATTTTTGTCTCACCATGGAACAGACCACCAGTCCCATAATCAGCCCTTTTTCCAGCCACAAAAAGAAAATGTTAAGCAAACTGCCTTAGCCAATAACAACAGGCTAGCAATTTTCTCCAGCTGTAGGTGCGTGACTCTGCTTTGGCCATTTGTTATACCTCAGACCAGTCATCTTTTACCCCAGATCCCACTGGGGTAGCACCTACAGGCACCATGGACAAGGGGTTAGCCACATCTTCTTCAGCTATTGGGATCTTCTCAGTGGGCAAGTGAGAGCCACTCTAGTTGGCCCTGGCAGAGAGAACAGGGAAGGTTTCCTTGTTGTGTCAGAATAATGTGCCCAGCCCTGGAAAAGCAGCTGCTGTCACTGGCAAAATGCTCAGCCCCATTTTTCCTGTAAAAGAAAACATCGAAAACCAAGCATGTATTTAATCCTTCCAATTATTTTTGGATAGGAGTAGTTTATTGGGTCTGGCTCACAGTTTATTTCAGGCTATTGACCCTTCCTGTAAAGTAGTTTCTAGTAAAAAAAAGATGGATCCCTCTTTTCCTGAAGAGATTCAAAATTCTGAAGCTGAATAGGAAGATGCAGGGATGGATACAGGTTTTATTTCTCAGTGGAGAGCTCAATTTCTGATTCACCCTGTGGAGAGGTGGGTCTTTATCTCTGAGATTGTTGCTAGAATGTGCCGGTGTTTTCAGTGGGAGAACACTGATGTTTCTCAGTCTGAAAAGAAGGATTTTCCAAAACCTGCACCCATCTCTCCTGTTCTTTCTGCTTTAGAGAATGTGTGTGTTACTGACTGCATTTTTTTCTGATAGTCAGCCAACTGCCCCTAAAAAGGAAGACATGATGTATAAAATTCCTCAGTCTTTTAAATTTTTATACACTATTCCCAAACCTGACACTGCAGTTATAGCTTTAGTTGATCTTACTGCTGTTCATTACTTAGTTAATTCTAATCCTACTCTCTCTGATAAAGATGGAAAAATATTTACACATACGGAAAAGTGTATACTTCTGCACCTTTGAATTTTGAATGTCAGGCTCACATGTTAGTTTTGACAAATTTTGAAAGTATGAGGAATGTTTTATCTACAGTTTCTTCTTCTGAGGAAAATTCTGCTTTAAATTAGTTTCTTCTAGTGCACAGGTCACTACCCATTGTTTGCAGTGTGTGTATGACTCTATTGATACTTCTTCCGGGGCAATGACCACCGGTACTGTTTTGTGGAGGTCTACGTGGCTGAAGTCTCAGAACCTCCAAGATGTTAATGAGATTTTAAATTTTCCCTTGGATAGAGATTCAGTGTTTACCCCTCTGCTGATGAGGTGATCAAAGAGTGACACAAAAGGGGCAAGCTAATTCAGGGAATCTTAAGATTTTCAGCCCTCCTTTTTCAAATTGTCCAAGGGATTTTCAATCTCCTCATCCAGTTTTGGCAAATAAATAGTCTCAACAAAATTCAGGTAAACAGATGCTTAAGCAGAAATGGCAAGGGGTTCCAAAAACAAGTCTCAAACCTCACAAAACCAAGGACAGTCCAACAAGATTAAACTATTCAAGAGACCTTCTCCCACCCTGGCCTGTTTCTTCTTCCAGAAAGTCTGAATCTTCATTTTTCTCTTAGGCAACAAATTGGTTCAGATAAATTAGTTCTAAAAATCATTCACCAAGGTTATACATAGCAGTGAGAGGAAATTCATTTTTTTCCAGGGAGCTATTTGTTATCATCTTTTATCTTTTCAAATCCCTGCACAGGAGTTTGTCAGAAGAGAAATCTTTTGGTGGATACAACATATATCCTTACGTCCAGGTCTTCCCTTCTCTCTCCATTTTCCAAATGAGTCAGTCACCACAGATGATGCAGACTTTGCTTGAGGAATAGTTTCAGGTGGGATAAAAGTACAATTGGCCTGTGAGATCAAGGACTGATAAAGGCACATAAATATCAAAGAGATGCTTGCCCCAATCAAAGTATTCAACTCTCTGGACTGTTTTTGGTCCCTGAGACATCTTCAAGTGGTTACAGACAATATCACAGTCATGTGATATATCAACAAGCAAGACTGAACTAGGTTAAATCACATTTGCAGACTTGCCATGTTAGCTTGGGATATAACTTCACAGTACAATCCCACTCTACAGGCTTCCTACATTCCATCAAAGCAAAACTGTGTGGCAGACAAGCTGAGTAGGAAAAAGGCAAACCCTCACAAATGAAAATTAGATTGGGGGTCTTCCAAGATTTGATCCATCTGTGGGGAGTTCCACAGGGAGGCCTCTTTGCATATCTCTGAACAATCAACTGGCAAGATTCTGCTTCAGGACTCCATGCAATAAAGTCTGGAATGTTCCTATATGCTTTTTCATCCTTTCCACTAACATCCAGGGTAGTTCTGAAGATTCAGAAGAACTCCACCAAGATCATTTTGGTGACTCCCTTCTTGCCCAGGCAACAGTGGCTCTCCCTTTGATACAATCCAACCTCAATCATTTTCAATTGACTGTATAGGTGATAGGGTCTTAATTCCTTTTTGGCAGCTATTTACTGAGGATGTGCAGCAGGTACTAAGTGAGGGAAGAAAGCCTGCTACTAGAAAATCGTATATTAGCAAATGGAAAAGGTTATTTAGTTGGTGCCAACAACATAACCAGCTCCCATTCAGGGATAGTTGTTCTCTGGTTTTACAATATTTGTCTGATTTACTATCCTTTGGCCTTTCTTATTCCTTTATCAAGGTTCATTTATTGGCCATTTCAGCATGTCTGCCCATCGATCCTCCTTTTTCAATGTAGTCTCATTTCAAAATGTTCTTGAAAGGGGTTTTGCATAAGAAGCCTTTAAGAAAGATGGTGGCCCCTCATTTGAATTTTAATTTTGTGTTAGAGAAGCTAACACTTGCTCCATTTGGACCAGCTAATCTGGTTGACTTGAAATTCTTAACATGAAAAACTTGTTCCTCAGAAACTCCCTCCATCCACGTAAATCTATACGGATTTACACAAATCATTTCCTCCCCCACTCGGATCAGTAAACCTAACCATAAAGAAAGTACCCTAGACTGGATACTCATTAATAGCTACCCACATATGTACAGGGCCGAGACTCTACCTGAAGATATAAGTGATCATTTTCTTACCTACATAATATGGCATAAAACTGACATCTCCTGTCAAGCTACTTATAAGACAATTAGTAACAAGAAACACTTCAACCATATTAATTTCCAAAATTAACTCAAAGCTTGTAATTGGACCACACTAAAACATGTCCCATTTGAAGAAGCCATATTATACTTCAGCACCAAATTCCTAGTAATCCTTGATGCCCATGCGCCTCCTTGCACTATCAGGACTAAAACAAAAGTTGCACCATGGCTCTCAAAGGAAACCAGGCAAAAGATCTTACTGAGAAACAAAGCCTGGGCTATGTGGCGCACCTCAAAATCACCTGTAGATCAACTTAGATATAGGCAACTAAGGGATGAAACAAAAAAATCTACCATGTTAGATAAAAAAAAAAAATTACTTCCATTTTCAACAGATGCACCAAATCAAACCACAAAGGTTTTGGGCAGGTATAAATAAGCTCCTTCACCCAGGACAAACCACCTCCTCAACCCCCTCTGCTGCCATCTAAAAACCTACTGAGGGCATTGCCAATGCTTTCAATAGTTTCTTTACAAAAACTGTCCAGTCACTAGCTAAGTATCTCCCACTTGCTCCACTCTAAATCACACCACACCTAGTTCTCCACTCTCCTTCAGCTTTCAACCAGTTTCCACATCACTTATCCAATCCCTTATCAAGAAACTAAAACCAACTACCCTTGCTGCTGATCTCCTCCCTGCAGAATATCTACAAAAAGCTGCATATGCCATAATATACCCTATCTCCATTCTGATCAATAGGACCTTATCAGAAGCCACCATCCCCTCCATCTGGAAGATATCCCACGTAATTCCTCACCATAAAGGGGGCAGCTCTACCGAACTACCAAATTATAGACCTATAGCTATTCTGTCACCCTTAGCCAAAATTTTTGAGAAGTGCATCCATAAACATCTCCCGAGCTTTCTCATTTGGAATATTATCCTGGCTAACTCGCAACACAACTTTAGACCATTCCATAGTACCACCAGTGCCCTTCTCTCCTTCTCTAATGTTATAAATCAAAACTGAAACAATAATATGGTTTCCTCTGCCCTCTTTCTTGATCTCTTGAAAGCATTTGACATGGTTGATCACCATCTACTCATATACACACTTAAAACTATTCCCCTAGATGCCCAGGCTATCCAATGGTTTCAATCCTACCTGAGTGGTAGACAACATGCTGTACTATGGCAGGACAAACTATTGTCCCTTCTACCTAACACCCTAGGGGTTCCCCAGGGCTCAGTATTAGGACCCCTGCTATCCTCCATCTTTATCAACAACCTGCATACAGTCATCCCAGCAGCAACCTGCATTCAATATGTGGATGACTCTACTTTGTTCTGCTCTGCCACTTCCCATATAGAACTGCAAACAATATCCCAATATGTCTTTAATAGTGTCAAAAACTGGCTCCTTAATCAATGTCTCCTACTCAACCCTAACAAGGCCAAACTACTGCTCTTCTCCCCCACTCGCAAGTCCTCCTCACGTACCTTTACTATAAAATCTAGCAATGGCACTACCATTGCTCTAGATACCAGTACTAAACTCTTAGGTGTTATAGTCGACAATCGCCTCAAGTTCGATATACACATTAATCAAACTATTAAAAAAGTTAATAAAAAACTTGGATCTCTGTACAAGATCAAACCATTCCTCACCTCTCTAGCTAGAACTGTGATTTCCTGTACACATCTACTTTCCACCCTCCTCTATACTTCCCCTCTTTTCACGAACTTAAGTAAGTGCGACCTCAACAAACTCACCAGCTGCTATAATCACATAGCTAGATTTGCCTCTGGAGGAGCATACAGAACACACCACTGTCTGAACCTAAACCTACTAGATTGGCTTGAATTGCCTAATCAACTTCAATACAACCAACTAGTCATAGCATTTCAAATTCTCTACCAGCCTGAAAATACGCCTGCACTTACTAATATTATCACCCCTTACAGCAACCTTAAGACACTCCGATCATCCAACAAATTACTAGTTCAGACACTCAAAAACAATAACTCAGCTGGCGACTCACTGTATGTTAACTCTGTAGGCAAACTTTGGAACTCACTTCTGCTGAGCTTACTTCAGAAACCTCTCTAATCTAATTCAAAAAAAGTTCAAAACAATACCTGAAATGGCAATGGCTCCAAACCTGACTAACTCTTAAAATTGAAACATGTGCTAATTGGAATTTGTTACCTCACTTAGACTACTTCCTAATTTCTAGGTAGGTAAAGATTTTGAAATGCATATCTAAGAATGATTCACATGTAAATTTTTCTGTATGCATGCTACATGTATATTCTCCATATGGATGTTGCACATATAATAATGCCCTACTTGCAAAATTTTCTATATGTATGCTTTATATATATTTCCTTTGTATGTTGTATAAATAACAATGTTCAGCTTGTAATTTTTTCTGTATGTACATTGGAGCTTTTCTTCCCGGGCCTTCGCTGAAAATGGACATGTATCCAGTCAGACTATCTCAGTCAACAAATGTAAAATAAAATAAAAAATAAAAGTTTTACTGATTTCTCTGACGTCTGCAAGAAGGGTATCTGAGTTGCAAACTCTTATGGTGAGTCAACCTTATCTCCTTTTTGATAGGGAAATGGTTTCTTTGAGAACTAATCCTTCTTTTATGCCTAAGGTGATATCCAAGTTTGCTTTAAGCCAGACTACCCATCTTCCCATTTTCTTTCTTGAACCTAAAAATAGCAGCGAAAAGATGCTCCATTCCTTAGAGACAACTCAGGTACTATCTTGACAGAACTGAATCTTTCAGATCTTTGTATCAATCGTTCATTTCGTATAAACAGAAGAAGGGCCAAACTGTGCCAAAACAATCTATTTCAAATGGTTGTCTAAGGCTATTATATTTTGTTATTTTCACCATAACAAAACTATTCCAGGCGGGGTCAAGGCCCACTCTTCCAGGACCTTTGCTTCACCTATGGCTTTTTGGATGGGTTGGATTCTAGAAGTATTCCAGAAGCTGCTACTTGGTTCTCTGTACATACTTTTACAAAGCTCTATAAGCTTAATTCCTTCACTAAGTCCAGATCAAGCTTTTCTATGACCATTCTCCAGGGGCTTCTGGATGCTTCTCTTTTCACCTCCCAAATGAAGTTAGCCAAGTTAATCTACCCATATAGCTATGGCTACTGCAACAATGATCAATATGATAAACACAGTACAGTTGTATAAATTGAACTTACAATAACAGTAAATATTCAAATAATTCTTGTTGCAACAGCAGTAGTCACACCATCCCTACATCCCTCTTGTTCTTTTGGTGTGTTTTTTATGCCAGGATGTGGACAGTTATTTTTTTGTTTTCCTAGCATTCTTCTTTTAGGGCTCAGCCTCTTTCTTTCTACTGACAGAAAAGCTCTGAAGGGCTTTATGCCCAAATTTGTCTTTTAGTCAGCTCAGCTCAAGGTGCCTGACAGTTTGGGTGCATTGAAGGTGCGCTGAATCTTTGGAAGCTGTCCAATTGTTATATCCTTGTTAGGATACAACCTACGTAGCTGAGGCTACTGCAGCAGTAATCATTTGAACATCTATTGTTATGGTAAGTTCAACTTAGACAATGGGCACACTGTACATCAGTACCCTGACGAAAATGAATGTTCTCCAGCAGGGTATTAATGTACAAGTAATGCCCACTGAAAAATGTGTCCCCTACTTCATGGCAACATATCAAGCCACTTTGAAGCTCGGACTGAGAAAACAGAACAGCCATCAGTGTTTTACACTCACTAAACAGTGTTTTTGCAGTTTAGCAAGTGCAAAATATAAAAAAAGATGACCAAAAAAAAAAAAAAGATGTGTGTGTGTGTGTGTGTGTGTGTGTGTGTGTGTGTGTGTGTGTGTGTGTGTGTGTGTGTGTGTGTTTGTGTTTATGTTTGAGTGTATGTGTGCATGTCAGTGAAAGTGAGAGCGAGTGAGCCATTATTTTATACTCGCAAAGCAGTGTTTTTGCTGTTTAGCAAGTGTAAAATAAAGCTTGTGTATGAGAGTGTATGCATGTATATGAGTAAGAGAGAGAGCTATCGATTTAACGAAACAGAAAAGTGTGTGTTTGTTTCTGTCTGCATGTGTGCGTGAATACATGCATGACTGTGTGTGTGTGTGTGTGTGTGTGTGTGTGTGTGTGTGTGTGTGTGTGTGTGTGTGTGTGTGTGTGTGAGAGAGATAGAGAGAGAGAGATCAAGAGAGTGAGAGAGAAAGCGAGAATGATGTGTGACTGAATGCCTATATGAAAGCAGAGGAGACTGTGTTTGTGTGAGAGAGAGATCGAGAGAGAGCGAGATCTGGCTTGTGTGAGTGAACGCATGTATGAAAGTAGAGAAGACTGTGTGTGTGTGACAGAACGTGAGAGCAATCTTGTGTGAGTGAATGTCTGTATGAAAGCAGAGGAGACTGTGTGTGTGTATATGTATGTGTGTGAAAGCAGAAAAGACTGTGTGTATGTGTCTGTGTGTGTGTGTGTATGGGGCAGAAAATGGGCTGTACATAAAATTGTTGTGTTTCACTTGCTTATTATTTTTATATATGTTTGATGTAAAATGCTTCCTCCAACACCATTAACATATACTGCAGCAAGTTTGAAACATTAGGCAGAGGAACTATTTTACATTAAAAATATATAAAAAATAATATAGTACTTAAAAAAATAAATAAGAAAGTAAAACACACCAGCTTTACAGAGAGCCCATTCTCTAAGTACAATAATGCCCTCGGGGTGTGTTTAATGTGTAACTAATGCCCTTCCAGGGGTGTAAAGGCCCTTTAACAAACATCCTGTCAGGCATTGTTGCTTGCTTATACAACTCTATTTGGTTCTAGAAGGTACACAGCAAAAAAAAATCCTAAAAAAAAAAATGTTGCTCCCATTAACCACATAGTAATCTAGCATGTCTTTAGCAAATGCTGGGGAAGCATGAAGGCTTATCTTGTTTACATGTGAGGTGGTAGTCTATAAAATTATGCATAAAAGAAAAGTACTTCTTAGATGGAAGTGAGCCTTACTGCAGTTTTGTTATGAGTAGCATTATATGTGCAATAGGATGGCCCAAAAATAGTTGATGATTCTTGTAAGAATGATAGCAGAGATCAATTTGCATGAGAAGTATGGAAAGAGACAGGATGATGCTGGCTAAGTTGGTGTTGGGAGGTGTGAAAGGGATGGAGGAATGGGAAATGTAGTTTATGTTATACAACATAAAGTGGTTCATTTTCTGACTTTACCCACCACAGTAAAGAGGTTATTTATGATGTGGACATTATTTTATCATTTTTAAATTAATGACATAATTTCTGATAAGAATCTTTTTACAGTGACTGAAAAGGGCTACATCTATATTTCCTATTACAGAAATATTTTGCCATTTTATTTGAATCCTGCATTTTTAATATGTTTTTTTATTGTTGTGAGACTAGAATAAAGCCATTGCATTTTACCATGTACTAGTTTTATTTCTTTAGGAATGAGTTTGCCTTTTAATTTTTAGCTTGCTATTTATAGTAATTGCCTTTGTTTCATTAGAAAGTTTAAGAATAGGTACATTTTGAATAGATTTTAGAAGATCTGTGAAGTATGTTGTGCTGATATTAGAACATTACGTAACCGGACTGAACTTTAATCATTTGCCATACCAGAATATCACACATGGAGGTTGTGGAGGACAATATGGGTAAATAGTTTTACTGGCTGTATTTTGTATTTTAGCAGGAGGAGTTTAGGTCAATAACACCATTCATTTTAGTAATTATGGTGGGTAGCTGCATATTTAAACCTCTTGGGTAGTTGGTAAGAGACCAGTCAAGGAATAAAAAGTTATGGGCTGTGCTTTGGGTCTGGTAGGTATACTGACTGATTATGCTAGGCTATTTAGGATAAATTGGTAAGTAACACAAAAAATGGCTCAAGATACCACAAAAATTGGTTTAATTAAAGTGTGCACAAGCTACACAGTTTCTATAAAGCTTTCACCAAACAGCTTTACAACTGTAGCAAAGTCAAATACATACATCATTTAAACAGAGAGTACCACGTGGCATCAAAATCATCCCATCATTGGATAAAAACACTGGAAATTTATATATAAGTATGCATCACCCTCAGAAGATCGAAAGCTCAAAAGACTGAAAATCATAATATCTTAAACTCAAAATATTAAAAATGGAATTTGCCTTTTCTCCAGTGTTTCACGATCTTGCAGTGGGTTTGGGGGGCACAGCCCCACAAATAAGGGATGCAGGGGTGCTTGCCCCCTGCATTAAAAATATTTTCAGTATTTTGAGTTTTAGATATCTTGATTTTCAATAATTTGAACTTTTGATTTTTTGACATAGACCCATATCTAGCTATCTATATGTATGTATGTATGTATCTATCTATCTAAATATATATATATATATATATATATATATATATATATATATATATATATATATAAAGGGTGTACCTGTAATTACTGAAAGTACACTTCCTCAAAACTCTAATTGCCTAGACCACTTCACCTTAACCACTAATCACTGAAGCTACGGAACACCACACTTTGGAATAGGGAAACTAACCACTTGGTCATCAGTGAAAAATAACAACACAGATACAAACTAAACCTGCTCATCTGGGGGAGCTTCACCCCCCACACCCCCTAACTAAATATACCAACTCTGAGATCCCACCACACTGTGGAAAATGACAAAGATCACCTTGGTGGCCAAGTGGTTAGTTTCCTTATTCAAAAGTGTAGTGTTTATATTTTTATTTTTATTTTTATTTTACATTTGTTGACCGGGATAGTCCGACTGGATGCATGTCCATTTTCAGCAGAGGCCCGGGGAGAAAAGCTCCAAGGGTAAGCAGATATAGCATTACATAATACGAGCATTACATATTACAAACAGACTATTTACAGAGATTACATAAGTAAGCAACTTAAACAAGTTCCACATGTTACAGTTAATCCTGAGCACGTCAGGATTAAATTAAATTACATAGTAAACTGGTTAACAGATTTTACACATTATATTGAGAGTTAGCCAGGCTTGATACATTGACATAGCCAGTTAAGTGACAAATGTTGTTTGAGTCTAGTTTTAAATTGATCTAAGATGGAAAGTAAGGTAATATCAGTTGAAAGAGAGTTCCAGGATCTACTTACAGAGTTTGCAAAGAGAGAATCACCGGCTGTGTTATTAATTTTGCTAGTCTGAATTAGTAGTTTGTTAGAGGATCGAAGCGGTCTAGGATTGTTATAGGGGGTGATAATATTTTTAAGTACAGGAGTATTGTCCGGATTATAGAGGATTTTATAGGCCATAATCAGTTGGTTATACTGGATTAGGCTGGGTAGTTCAAGCCAACCAAGCTGATTTAGATTGATGCAATGATGTGTCCTAAAAGGCAGCCCAGTGGCAAACCTGGAAATGTGATTGTAGCAAATTGAGAGTTTGTTAAGGACAGTCTTGTTTAAATTCGAGAGTAGAGGGGATGCATACAAAAGGGTTGAAAGAAGGTGAGAGCGAGCTATGGCAATTTTAGCTGGAGGGGTTAGGAAGGCTTTTATTCTGTAAAGTGACCCTAGTTTTTATTGATGGTTTTGATAGTTTAGTTAACATGTAGGTCAAATTTTAGATTATTGTCTATGATGACACCTAATAGTTTTGTAGATGGGTCAGGGGCGATTATTGTGCCATCATTTGATTTTATGGTAAAGGTGAAAGCGGTAGACCTATGTGTTGGTGAAAATAACAGCATTTTAGTTTTTTTGGGATTTAGGATCAGACGATGTTCAGAAAGCCAGTTTTCTATTGTATTAAAGGTGGTCTGGGTAGCTGACCATAACTCTACTGGAGATGTGGCTGAGCAAATCAGAGTAGAGTCATCAGCATATTGGATACAGCTGACTTTTGGGATGACAGTATAAAGGTCATTAATGAAGATGGAGAACAGCAAGGGCCCTAGTATAGAGCCTTGTGGTACTCCAAGGGTGTTAGGTAGAAGGTTAAAGAATTTGTTCTGCCAGAGGACAGCCTGCTGTCGACCATTCAGGTAGGATTGAAACCATTGGAGGGCTCCAGTATCTAGACAGAATGTTTGCAGGGTGTGGATTAAAAGTTGGTGATCAACCATATCGAATGCCTTAGAAAGATCCAAAATTCTGTAGCTTCGGTGATTAGTAGTTTAGGTGAAGTCGTCTTGGCCATTAGAGTTTCAGGTAAGTGTACTTTTGGTAATTACATGTTGATCCATACATACATATATATATATTTATATATATATATATATATATATATATATATATATAGATATGTGCAGATCTAGAGACAGAGAAAACTATTTCCTTAAAGGCTTCAGTTTCAAAATATACTTGATATTCCCCAAATCATTTAGTCATATATAAGCATATACAAAAGGAAGGGGAAAATTATAGTTTTAATTTGTCACTGTAAATAATTTTAGAGGACATGACATTGTGAATAAAATGGAAAAGGTGGAGTATAAGTGGATAAGCAGGTTAAGAGCTGATTATAAACCTGGACAAAATGCTTCAGTGAATATTAAATATATTTTGAAATGGAAACCTTTAAGGAAATAGTTTTATGTTCTTTTGTGTGTGTGTGTGTGTGTGTGTGTGTGTGTGTATATATATATATATATGACACTGACAAACCATTTAGTAAAAACTGAAAGAAAAACTCTGTCAAGCTAGAGTTTTCACTGTCTGATACCTTAAACCTACTTTAATGGAAGCCCATGGGATGAATTCAAATGAGCCCTTAAGGATATCAGGTGTTACAGCTTAATGGCTTCTGTATTTCCCTGACGTTTTTGCTTTTTTAAGTCTTTATGGTTGTATTCAGGCCAATAAACCCAAAGCACACCTTAATCTTTCTGAAATATACATGTCCATATCTAGTGGGATTTGACTTTATCTTCTAGAATGTTGCTACAGTTACAATATCATACATGAAGTAGTTTCAGGTATATCTGCATTCATGGCACCGACATTCATACTGCAATACTGACATATCCGTGCTTACTAATATCTTGTGTTTTAGGCCGCTACACCCTTTGCCCTGCCATAGCTACACCTGTGTGCCTCCCAATGAATCTGTCAGTCATTAATTCTGCCTTGACATCACTCATGAACAAGACCCTAATACCCTAAAGCTTTTTCACTAAGGCAGCTCTTCTGCACCCATACTAAGAGATCAAAATACCTCTTTTTCAGGACATTACCATCATCTTATACTTGGAGGTGCTGACTCTCATTCCATCTCCATAGTAATCAGTAGTGCGTCCCTCATGTGTACGCTACAGGTCCTATTCTGATGAAGCAAGAAAGGAAAATATTGTCTGTCCACTCCTGGATTCCTTGACTGGACACATCCAACATAGGCAGTATCTTGCAATCCCATACATGAAAATAAAGAACATGAGTAATTAAAAATTGTCCCCTTTCTGGATCCTTACACCCAGGTTTCATAAAGGGACAGGCTGGCTGGCTGTAGCATCTCTGGTGTTACATACTTCCGCAGGAAGTTCTGCAGCACATGAAAGGGCATATGGTCGTAAGGTTTCAGCAGGTCCACTAAACAGCTGCAACTCAACGAACTCCAATGACCCCCTCATGCATCTGGATACATTTAAAGAGGTGAATCTCTATTCCATGACTTTGGCAGCACCCATATCCTTCCTGCTAATTCCAAGGTTCAGTTATTAGCTGAAGTCTCTTGTATTGCACTCTGAATATGGAATTTTTCAGGCAGGTTAAAATGGGTACAGCCGCTGTATGAGTAGAGAGATACTGTTTCTGTGTCCTTTAAAAGAAGAACAGGTGTGTTAAGCACAGTACCCTAGCTGTATCCCAGTGGCTTCAAAGTCTCCAGACAAATGTCATTCAAATCTTAAATTCTCAAATTATGATGACATCTATCACAACAGTAACTTCAGTTGCACTGATGGACTACAAACCCCACAGATTGTGGTGACCAGCGCCTGATAAAACAGTATATATACTGGGTTAATAGCTGTGCAAAGTGTCCTCCACTGTTCTCAACGATCTATTTAAGAGTGGCCAGCAACTTGTACCTTGCTTTTATCTATTAACTTTTTTTTATTTTTATTTATTAAATAGTTAGGTAGGCTTTTTCAAAAACACATTACAGCTTTTAGTCAGGGTTCAGTCTGTTTCTCTTGCGGTATTAAACAGTTTACTAGAACTTCTTTGAGGTAAATATATTTTTTTCTGTGAAGTATTACCATGCCTTTCCTCCAAACTGTCTTCCTCTCTGCTTTTGTCTACCAGCAAGTCCTGTCCAGACCTCATTTCTGCCATCTTTACCAGGATTCAATACCACAAACCAAATACAAAACACTGTAATAACCTTCACATAAATAGGTTTTGAAACTATCTCATGGAAATCCACCAAAAGGCATTACCAAGAAATGCTCACTGCTCATTTAGGGGTATTGGCTCTGAGTAACAGATAACCCCCCTGATGATTTTAACCTCACCAAGTGTCTGTAAGTTGACTCTGTAATCACCAAAGTCTCTAAAAGTTAACCCTCTGGTCTAACAATATGATCTCATGATACAGCACTATTCTTATCAAAGTAATAGTTCTGGTTTTATTCTGCTGATATCTGCTACTGTTAGATGCTTATGGTCTGTTAAGTGTAGTCCAACTATGTTGACAAGATTTATGAAAATGTATGTAATAAAATATAACTTACTAGCACTGGGACAGGAAGGAGAAAGCTGCCCACACAACCTATGCAAAATGCTTTGCAATCTGCACCCTCTTATTTAATATAACATGCCTAAAAGTCACTCAGATTCAGCTAAGGTTTGTAGGTTTGGTAGGGACACAACAAACATAACATATATCCCCAGCTAAATTAACTCATGTAATTACACAGTCTGTCTCAAGAGCAAACATGTCGTAATGCTCTCTGGATAAAATGCATGAAAATCTGGTCTGTGTTAATGTGGGATATACCTGAAAATGGACCTTGTACAAGCCTACCTACCTGGTAATCAAACAGAAATAAATAAGAATTGCTAGTTACTTTCTTGGGTATTGCATGAAAGTTTTCATGATTTCCCTCTTTTGTGCAATTAGATTTTCTGGTTTAATCATACACAACATATGCCAGATTATATCCTTTTTAGTATCACCAACAGGGAGCTAAAACAACAGCTGTCAAAACAGACAGCTTTCTTTTTCCTTTTAAAATATGCATAAGGAAACAACGAGAAATTAAAAAAAACAGCGTAACGTAGTTTCCCAGAATTATACAAAAGAGTGGGAAGAAACTAAAATGAAATATATATGAATACCAGATCACTGTTTATATTCTATCACACTGGTGTCTATTTATTTTCATTTAACTAAAGTCCAGCACAAAAACTGTAACTATTGAGGGACATTAATACAGCTGATGGTTTCTTAGTGGCACTGGCAAAGGAAGGATTTAAGAAGTTGATATGTTAAAAGGATGAAAGGATGAGTATGATGAGAACTATCAAGATGAGCAAAAGACAAAGATGCTCAAGGTTAAAAGGATAGAATACAGAAATTTAAAAGCAAAATTAAAGTGAAATAGTTATTTTTCTAAGTAATGTGCTATTTTATTCTAAGGAAATCATTCATACAGATATTTTCACAGTAAGCATTTCATCTACCAGCATTATTATTTTGCAGACAAGGTCATCGTGGATGTTGTTTTATAATCCAAGATTTCTGACCTGTTTTGTTGCAAAATTAAACCAATAATGCTACTTACTGTACCAGTGGTTATTCAGCCAATCACAAAGAAAGCAGCCAGAAAGCTGTAATATGTTCAGGAGTGCTTTATAATAGAGTATACATTATTGCATTATTGCAGAGCATTTTAGCCAGTCTATCATACTATGAGAAAAACAGCATAAGAGAAAGAGGAAGAGCTGAAAAAGACAAAAATACTATCAGCGTTTTAAACAGTGGGTGTTGAAAATGTTGTCTAATTTTGAAATAATTAAAGCTAGTAATATTATTAAAATCTCACAAAACATGCTCATTTCCATGATTAAACAGAACATCACCCCAAATATATGTGCACATAATGGAAGTAATTACATTAGGTCAAGTAGAGAAAACATAATTAAACTCAAATTGTGTGTCTTTTTGGAAGATATTGTTAACTTAAGAGTTGGCAGTTCTACAAATAGCTTGATTTGTATTTGCTGATATTTGTAGACTGTGACATGCATATTGAATTATGCCCCAAAAGAAATTAAAGAGCCACATTTCTATTCAGAGTTAATAAACTTCAAGTTGATAGAGTGAAATAAAAGATTGCTCTAGGCTATAAATTGCAGAAGCAGTATTAGAGACACAAGGAGGCAAACGTTTCCTATATACAAAATTATACTTTACTGAGTCTTGGTGAAGTATTCCTTTACTGGTATTTATGGAAATTCCCCAGTATACTGTGGTTTGCTAGCTGTAGCTGAGGGGAATGTGGGTACTTATCTGTGGTAAAACAAAGCCTTTACATTTTGCAAGTATAAATTATAGCAGCCATATGTGCTTCAATAGAAACCTGAAAGTTGCAACTGATGAACCAGTGGGACTCTGAGATTAAATAGCACTCTGACACACTGCTCGTCTTTCAGGTTTGCAGCCAGGTTCTGCAATCATTTGGGATTTTGTTGAGTGCCTTAGTGAATAAAATCAAGTCATGATGTATAGATATGGGCTGCGCTAATTACTACAGTAATATGCATTAACATCAACCACAAAACATTCAAGCTTTGCCATTCATGCATTTGTTTGTTGTTTATTTGTTTAACACATTTATTGAGTACTATAAAAGTAAACAAAAAAAATAAAAAATAAGCATAAAACATCAACAAACTGAAATGTGTTGCATTAAATTCATTGTTATACAATGGTGTTGCAGTTATGCTACCAACTATGCATTCACATAGTACACATTTATAAGAATTAAATGCTACCACTACTGCTATGTCTAACTAAATGCTGTTAAGAGAGTGAAAGCAATGAATGAAGGGTTGCAGAACGTGGAAGGAACTTAAAGAATGAAACATTTTAAGAGTTGTTTTCAAATATAGTCAGCAGTCAATTTATTTTAAAGAATTTTCATTTTTTTAGTTTAGAGCATATTAAAAGTGATATTGGGGTAGAGATATCAGTTTGATGCTGAAATGTCAAAAATGCAGTGGCAAATTCATTTTAATGCCTTTGAGTGTCCTGGTTTGAATGAAATTACAAATATTAGTTGTCCTAAAAGATAAACAATTGATCTATTGATTTTTTTCAAGTTTTATTTCAGACATGTCTTGCCTTTGGGAATTAACAAACATTACTTATTTATTTGGGGTAAGTGAACTAGATGGCAGACCATTTTTAGTCACCTGAGCCACAAGGCCACAAAAAGTAAAGTGAAATCTGTGACAGAATAAAGTTATTAAATGTTATTAGACTAAAATCAACACTGTATAGAGAAGTATACACATTTGGTACATTTACTTGTACTTGGCATACACACATAAGTTTCTGAGGAGTTCAGTCTAAATATCTCAGAGTGTCTATTAATGGGCAAAGTAATAGCATCTCATATTCAAAAGGAGAAGCACATACAAGATGACATTTTATACAGAAATGCAGATGACTTCAGCAACAACACAAAATGAAAACCAAAAGCAGATGAAGTAAAAGTGCAAACAGCATCATCATTTGAAAAAAGGAGAAAAAATTTGCACTTGTTGAATTTTAATGTCCAGGTTGGTGTGTATTTTACACTAGGTCAAGAAATGCAACCTGATCGTGTAATACAAAAGTCAGAATTGGATCTGGCAATGTGGACTGTCTTCAAGGAATGTTCACCTTTGGGGACAACTGGAACATCATTAGGAACGGGAATGGATACTGAGACATGTTCTTTGATATGAACATTGTCAGGGTTGGTCTGAGATCGAGAGTCTGCATCACAGGTACGATGCTGTGATATCATTTCTGATACAGGAAGAAGATTCTGTGGTTTCTCCTATATCCTATACAATCAGATTCCACTAAGTAGGATCTTGGTTTGGCACATATACCTCTCACTTGACCAATTCGATCAAAGCCTTTCGCCATTTGCATCCTCACTCTCTCTCCTTCTTTTAATGGACAAAAAAATCTGCTAATTTTATCATAGCTGGACTTCTGAAAAGAACACTTCTTAAAAAGTTGGGATTTAATTGCTCTGTTGTTTTTAGCATTAGGCACCAACAAACTAGAACTAATAGGCAAGGTTGTTCTCATTTGCCTAGATAGACATCTCTGAGCAGGTGAGTCTAGTAGGTTGTCATGTGGTATATTTCTGAGATTGAGTAAATTCAAGAAGATATCAGTATTGTCACACTTTTTCTAGTAATTGCTTTGCACTCTGTACTGCATGTTCAGCAAGGCCTTTTGACTGTGGGTATTCAGGACTACTAGTAACATGGATAAAGTTCGTCCCACTCTTTTACAAATTTCTGAAACAATTGACTGGTAAACTAAGAACCATTGAAAGAAATAACTTTGTGTGGACTACCATGGACTGAGAAATGATGTTTCATCTTAGTAATAACAGCACTGGACATTAGGTTAGGTAGCAAATCGATCTCAAACCAGTTCGAATATGAGTCGACCAACACTAAGTAATGCTGATTGTTCCATTCAAAGACATCAGTGGCTACTGTTGACCAAGGTAGTTCAGGAATTTGGTTTAGCTGAAGTGGCTCTTTTTGTAAATGTGGCTTAGTACTGTTGTATACTGAACAAGGAGAAAGCACTTTATCAATGTCTTTCGATAGAGAAGGCTAAAATACTAGTCCTCTCACCCTTCATTTGGTAGAATCGGAACCTGGGTGGCCACGATGAAAAATTTGAATGTATTTGTGCTGTAAAGAAGTAGGAACAATAACTTTTGGACCTTTAAAAATGATACCATCTTCCATCAGTATCTCATCTCTGTATGGAAAATAAGGTTGTACTTCTGGCAGTACACAGGATTGCTTTGACGACCATCCTACATTGATGAAGTGGTTGACCATTTGCAATATTGGATCAGTCTTTGTATAATCTCTTAGCTTATCAAGTCTTGTGGTAGAAAAATTACACACTTCCATAACATCAAAGTTAAAATTCTCTGCATCAAGCTGTTCTGTGGTATTTCTGGGTGACCTGGATAAGGTATCAGCAAGACAAAGAAGTTTATCATTTGTATAGACCATTTTGAAATTATACTTTTGTAATTTGAGCATCATTTTTTGTAGTCTTGTAGAGCTGAATGTATAGGCTTCTTTAAAATAGTGACTAGAGATCGCTCGGCCATAAATATAATCATGTAACTTCGAACATGCGAACACAATTGCTAAAAGTTCCTTCTCAATTTGAGCATACTGCATCTCAGTTTGGGTAAGAGTTCTAGATGCATAGGCAACAGATCTACCCTGTTGAAGAATCACTGCACCAAGACCAAACTTTGAAGCATCACAGGAAAGAACTACTGGTTTGTGGACATCATTGTATCTTAATGTAGACAGGTTGGCACTTTGCTGTTTGAGGTTATCAGATGCTCTCTGGTGTTGTTCTAACCATGATCAGGCAACATTTTTGTGTGTCAGCTCTTAAAGTCACTGATAACTCATTAAAGTCAGGGATAAATTTGCCGAAATAGTTAACCATACCAAGAAAATGCTGTAAAGCTTGGACATTGTCTGGAGATGGCATCTCAAGAATGGCTGCTTGTTTAGAAGGGTCTGGTCATAAGCCTGTACTGGTAAATAAATGACCTACATAAGTAACTTCTGGTAGTCTGAATTTGCATTTTAGAGGATTGAGCTTTGAATTCACTTCACACTCTCTGTCCAGTACTTTCCTGAGGTTTCTGTCATGCTCTGCTTCACCATTGTCTCCAACCAGTAAGTCATGCACACAGGTAGCCTGAAAACATTTGCTCCATTGCATGCTAAAAGACTTCACTGGCAGAATTTATTCCAAAAGGCATCCTGAGAAATCTGTATCTATCAAATGGGGTACTAAATATAGTTAGTAGTGAAGATTTGCAATCAAGCATTACTTGCCAAAATTAACTCTTTACATCTAAGACAGAAAAAACTGTGGCATTTGACATGAGGGTTTCAATCTCCTCGACTGTACGCATAGGATGATGAGGTCTTTATAATGCCTTGTTCAAGTCTCTTGGGTCAATGCATATTCCGATTTCATTTGAATTTTTCTTATGAGCAGCTACCATGGAAGACACCAATTTAGTTGGTTCTGTGACTGGAGAAATCACACCTTGCTGCACCATTTTGTCTAACTGGACCTTGACTTTGTTCTGTATAGCTATTGGAACTCTCCTTGCTGGTTAGACCACTGAAATGGCATCCGGGTCTACTTTCATGGAGTACACAACTGGAAGTTTGCCTTACTTGTCGTCGAACACATCAGCATACACTGAGAAAATAGCATCAGTAAAGCTGGAACTGGGAAATGTTACATGATGTACTTCTTTGTCTGAGGCCTAATAATGACTGCACAGGTCTTCTGACTACATAAAAGTGCAAGCTGTAACTGTTCCCAGCCGAATAGCATGAAAGCACTTCACCTCCAGAAGCAAAAGCTTTGCACAATTGGACAAATTAAGTTGCTCACCAGCCCTCACTTCAGCAAATGTTTCTGCCGACATTACATTACACTTTGAACCAGTGTATACTTTGAGCTCTGTGGGCTTGCCATTGTTGAGGACAGTACAATATATTCATTCTTTGCCAATAAATCTACTGTATTAACCTTTTCACCAACCACTGATATACCATCTACATAAAAAGTAGAGTTATAGCTTTCTACATGATCAACTTGCTTTTTTGAGTGACCTTTAGTAATAACTGAATGAGGTTTGCTTGATTTACAAAATGTTTGAAAATGGGTCCACTTTTTACATTTGTGGCATTGCTGACCAAATGCTAAGCACTTTTCTCTTTTAAACTAATGATTGGCTCCACAATTACAACAGTTAACAATAAGACCTGACTTGGGTTTTGTTGACTCACCCTTATACTGTACTGAACATGCTGTATTTACTGAGCTAGTCTTGGAACTTGCTAGAAAGATAGGATGTTTCCCATGGAAACTCATAGGGGTTGCAGCTGACATGTGCTTAGGCTTGTTTCTGCTTACCATGTGTTGCATGTTGTCTACGTCTGCTCTAGAGGCTGTTGAAACCATGCTCTTATCACTTGCAAGCATACTTGTGTGCCTTTCTGTGAGCTGATGGATCTGACAAATCTCTATGGCCTCTCCTATTATTTCTCTATTATATCTAACAATGGTACCCTTATCTCTCTCGAACACACTACCAAACTATTAGGAGTCACAATTGATAACAACCTTAACTTTGATATGCATATAAATAACACCATTCAAGCAGTGAACAGAAAAATTGGCTCCTTATACAGAATCAAACTCTTCCTAACTCCTCTAGCTAGAATCACCATTGCCCACTCTCACTTAATCTCAACTCTTCTCTATGCTTCTCCTATTTATACTAATCTAAAAAAAAATAATCTTCTCAAACTATCAAACTCCTATAACAATATTGCCAGGTTTGCCACTGGCAATGCATTTCAAACACACCACTGTCTGAATCTTAAGCAGCTTGACTGGCTTGAACTCCCTAATATGCTAACTTTTTCCCAACTCACCATTGCTCACAAAATCTTTTACCAACCTAATAATACTCCAATTCTCGCTAACCTCATTACCCCTTATAACAATCTGATTTCTCTATGCTCTTCAGGTAAATTACTTGCTAGTATAAGTAAGTCCAATAACTTGTCAAGCGACAGCATTTTCTCCAATACTGTTGGGAAACACTGGAACCTTCTACCTACTAATCTAACTCTACTTCCATCACTGTCACTTTTTAAGCAAAAACTCAAAATTCACCTAAAATCACACTGGTTATGTCCCTGCACTAACCCTGATTAATTAATGAATTAATTAATTAACCACCTTTCCTTTTTCTTTTCTTTTTACTGCCTATGGTTCTACATCTCACTCTATATACCCCTCTATATGCTAATATCTGGTCTACGAAAACTTATAACCACAAGTGTTTATGTTAACCAACAATGAACTATAGTGTATCTCGCTTATCAAACAATCTCACAACTGTTATATTATTGACCTACTTATATTTTTACTTTGAGTATGCCTTCTTTTGATTGTATATACCTCTTATTTTTTTTTTTGTACTTGTTTTTGTTATACAATTGCATAATACTGTTTGTACTATGTTGGAGCTTTTCTCCCCGGGCCTCTACTGAAAATGGAAATATATCCAGTTAGACTAGCCCAGTCAACAAATGTAAAATAAAATAAAATAAATAAATAAATAAAATAAAATCACTGTAGCAAAGTAAAATCTTTCTCGCTGCAGCACTATTAACACCGCACATAATCCTGTCCTTTATTAACTCATCTTTTAAGTCACCAAATCTGCACGTTTTTGCCTTATTTCTTAAGTCAGTGATATAAGATGCAAAAGGTTAACCTGGCTTTTGGTGTCTTGTATAAAATAAGTGCCTCTCTAATGTAACATTTGTCTGAGGGGTGCAGATTTCTCTAAATTTACATTTCAAGCACTCAGGTTCTCTCTTGATTAATCCAGTACCACAATATGGCAGTTCCCCCTCCCCTGCATATACTGCTGGCGCATACACAACTGACAAATGAATGCTCTCCTTCAATGTCTTCTGATCCAGCTAAGTTAAGCAAAATGAATGCCCTTGAATGTTCATCTTTGTCAGAAAAAGCTGCTTGTATGAAAATATTCTATTCCTGCTCAAATGTTGTCCAATTCTCTGCTATATTATGATCAAACACAAGTAGATTTGGTCTGCAAAATGCCTCTGCCATATCAAAACAGTAGTGAAGGTGCTTGAAATTATGTATGAACATACACAAATAAATATATATATATGCCAGAATTTTATGCCAGTACTTGTAATTATGTACAATAACACAACAAACTCTTTGAAATAATAGCACTTTACCAAATAAGTCTATGTAGCACAAGAACACTTTAAAATTACTGTACTTTGTGAAACCACTCCTTATCAGTGTAAGAAATACTTCAAAATAACTGTACTTTGCAAATAAACTGTACACAGTGGAAAAAGCTCAGAGTAAGAAACACTTTGAGATGAATGCACTTTGCAAATAAACTGCACACAGCACAGAAACTCTTCAAAATGGCTGTACTTTGCTAAATAACTGTACAGTGTAAGAAACACTTTGAAATGACAGCACTCTGCGAATAAATGCACACAGCACAATACACTTTTTGAAATAACTGCACTTTGACTGAACTTTGCAATATAACTGTACTTTGCACACAGCAAACTCTTTGAAATAATTGCACCGTAATAAAGCACACACTCTGCAAACACTTTGCACACTCTGAGATACTTCAAACAACTCTAGTTATGCTTTGAATGGCTTTGGTCAATGCAAAACAGTAGTTTGTGGCCAAACATGGTCTTTTACTAAAAAGATGCAGTCGCCTTGTTCTTTAAGCTCAATTTGCCATTTTTATTGTACTCGCTATGCTGCCTTTTAATCTCTTATCATGCTCATTATACTTTTCTCATGCCTGTTTTACTTTAAACATGCTTGTTATGCAAACCAAACGTAATTCTGAGCCCCATATGAATGCTAGTTTTATCAAATATTGTAGTTTTGAACATGTTGTTTAATTAATAATGTGTTTAGTGCCTTTCATTTGAGTAATAATACATTTTCTGTTACTCGTTTGACTAATAATGCACTTTGTGCCTTACAAATGCCCTGCTTCATTTTCTGTGCCAAGTAAATCATGTGTGCATGTTTTTTTTTTTACTTTAAGTTCATTTCTGGAGTTTTTTGTTTGTCTGAGTTCCATTTCACCAACCAGCTTAATCTGTCTTCACCTTCAACTCTGCACCTCATGGCTTGAAGAAGTTGCTCTCATAATCCCAGTTCTGACACCATGTCACCCGTCTGGTCAGGATAAAACAAACAAACATTTGTGGGTTCAGTTCAAGGAGCTTTATTACCCACAAACACATCAGTATTGAGACTTTGTAACTTAAACTTAAATAAACTTATAAACAGACTGACTACCACACTCATACATGTTAACACTCTGGCTATTCTCTCAAAATCTCTCCAAATGGCACTGCTGCCTGCACGTGCTCACTATTTATATGCACATACTTACATCTGGAAACGCTTCTTAAAGGTACATAAACACACTCTGTTCTACACAAACCATCTAGGATCAATCTTCTATCAGATATTCTTTTGCACCTTTTTGGTTGATGGTAGAAATATGTGAGATAAAACTTTTAATTCAAGGCAACATCTGACAGAGTTTTGGCTAGAAGGATGAATTCTAGAAAGAGTAACTTTATCCTTATATAAATGGTGTAACAACACATCAGGGCCTGAAGCTCTGAAACTCTGCTCAGTGATGTCGACAACCAACAGGAGAATGTTGCTTCATCTCAGATATATCAAGGTCAGTCCCAGATCCAAAGAAGACTTCATTATAGTGTTATTTATTTATTTATTTTATTTTGTATTTCCTTGTTTATTTTTGCAGAACTTTCTAAACAAAGGCAACTTCTGTAAATGTGTAATATTATTATTTATCCATATTACTGAAAGAACACTTGAGTAACTAGCATACATGGATAAGTGAATAAATCCATGTGCAATTGCCCACAGGCATACTAGAGTTCCTAGAAAACTTGACTCAGCAGCCACTCATGATCTGTATAACTTATCTGTCTTATATCATCTTCTAGAATCTTCTATATACTTGCCAGATGTGGTGACTCTAACTGGAGATTCATGGGTGACACTAGTTTTTACTCCTGCATGGCTAACCTACAAAGGCAATACAACATTGTGCAACCTTGCTTGTTTATCTGTCTCAACATTTTGAGTGTTTGATGTTTGCTTGAATTAGTTCTGAAGGCATATTCCTTTAAAAGGCTATCCTATAATCCCTTAAGTGCAGTTTTAGTGTGCAATTTTGGTTATTTTTTATTACAATTGGTTGAAAAGGAATAGGGCTACATTTTTCACAACAATCTCATAGTTTGTATGAATTGGTTAATAATAATGATGATGATGATGATAATAATAATAATAATAATAATAATAGGTTAATGAGTGATTAATAGGCTAAGGATCCCATGAGCCTTTTAAACCCTAAACATGATTCCCAAGGTGAGAATCAAACCCTGCATCTTGTGCCTGTGAGGTAAACGCATTAACCATTACACCAAACTCCAATAAAAGTGCTGTATCATGATAATAGGCTTAATAAATCTTCCCCTTGTGACAATGGAGCTGGTATATATAAGCAGGAGACGTAGAAGCATTTTTTCTGCAAATGTGTTGTCATTTATGAATAAGGTTATGTTTGATTCAAGAAAAACAATGAAACATAAAGCATATTTGACTGTTTCAGACTAGCATATGTAGTGTATTTTAAAGATCTTCACTGTTAGAAGCACCATTAACTTTTTTTATGGTCGATGTGTGTCCTTCTATTCTTTAAGCTTTCTCAGAGACAGTAGTGATCAATGGTGAGGGATTACTTTCCTAAATATATCTGTATCATCTTTTTAGTGAAACATTAATAATATGCCTTTTCACACATTAAGGCTGCTGTGAATTACACTCAATTAAACAGACATAACATACAGCATCTAAAAACTCTGCACAACATAACATGCAACACAAGGAAATACCCTCAGAGCCATCAGGTTGCTTATGCCTTTAGGGAAGTGTGTTTGTGTGTGTGTGTGTGTGTGTGTGTGTGTGTGTGTGTGTGTGTGTGTGTGTGTGTGTGTGTGTGTGTGTGTGTGTGTGTGTGCGTGTGTGTGTGTGTGTGTGTGTGTGTGTGTGTGTGTGTGTGTGTGTGTGCGTGTGTGTGCGTGTGTGTGTGTGTGTCTGCCTGTCTGTGTTGTGTAAACTTTGTCATATTTTCAATGATAGACTTTTTAAAAGCGGCAGAATATAACTCCAGCACACAGAAGTAAATCAATTACAAGCTGAAGAAAAAATCATTGAGTAATGAAGCAAATAAGCAAAACAGAGTAAGATAATAGACAGATAACAAATAAGTCAAACCAAATTAGATAGAACAGAACTTGCATTGCTGTCTGAAGCATATAACACAGAGGATTATGACTGGGCTACCGATCATAACCTGCTTATTATGGGTTTGAGACATGGATGCCAAGGAATTCACCTCACGAGCGAAGGTGAATCTTGGCAACCATGTCGAGAACACATAATTAAAGGTTATGATCAAAGACTCAATCATAATTCTTTGTAATACATGAAGCTCTTTATGTTCCATGTGCTAATAGCTACAGAAAAGAGTAAAACACTATAGTGTTTTACTGGCTTTAAGGAAGACAGTGTAACACAGTCGGTTACATTTACACTCACCCTGCCATGCCTCTCAAATGTCCAGAATTTTGTAGAATGTCCAGATTTTAGCTGTATGTGTTTGATCTGTTCCAGATAAAATATTTGTTTTTTGGACAAATCACTGAGGATTGAAGTCACTAAATCATGACATTCATTTCAGTGTCAGACTTCACATCCTTTGGGAAAATATTGAAGGAACACACATCCTGTTAGTCAAGCTAATTTCTAAGTTTATAGATTCATAGGTTCATAGGTAAGTAGAAGGCTAGCTGTCTTTGAGGGACATTTTAAGGCTAGCCAATATTATTTTTTGTGCTCAAATTAATCTATCCCATTTGGTTAGAGATTGACCTCACCCACATATGGTCAATAATTATATATTGCCCCAATGATAATAACTGAGATCCACCATAGATAATCTGAGGGGGCCCATGCATGGGATAAAGCATGTAGGAGATGCCTCTGTCCATTAATAGTACACGGGGCAGTCCTGGGGTAAATCTTCTGTCTCCCATAGATTCAAATTGTACTTGAATATGGACAGGTATGAACTTTGTTTTTTGTGGATGGGATGTCTGTTCCAGAGCAGCAGTATCCTCTGTGAGATATACCTTTCCCTCTAAACTGCTGTGCTGATATTGCAGAAGATGTTTACATTCCTAGACTGAGTATCTCTGATGCCATTTAGGTAGCTGATGTACAGTAAGTCCATCAGTATTGGATCAGATGATGTCTTGCATGCCAGACACAGGTCACCTCTTTGCAGTCTGTGGGATACTGAATATAGTGATAGGGCTTTATGTTGTTCCATGTAGGACATGCTGTTTAGGCCTTGTATCCTTTTAGTAAGGCATCTCTATGGGTGTTCCAGTTGTATGCATCTGGACAGATCCATGCCAAAGGAGGCATTATATTCAATGATTGTCCTAATGAGAGGTGAGTAAAGGAGAACAGTGACATCCTGGATCTAGACACAAACCCTTTGTTTACAAGCTGTGCAATATAGAAGGGCTTTCTTACAACAATGGACACATGTTGGTCCAAAGTTAGGTCACGGTCCACATAAGTTCCGAAATCCCTGATCAACTCTTAGGGATATTTTGTTAATGTAGTCATTCCCTGGGATAGATGATTTCCCAAAGGATATACTAATGCATTTTTTGGCATTTAGTTTCAGTCCATGATTTTGGCACCAGTTATTTATTTGGGACAAGCCGTCCTGCAGGATGGTTAAGTAATTTGGGATTCAGTGATTACTCTTAGCTTGCAGTCATCTTCAAAAAAAGCCAGCAAGAGCCCTTTGGTATTGGCTTTTACTTCAGAAAAGTAGATGCCAAACAGGAGAGGTCTCAGGAGAGAACCCTGGGGGACTCTAGTGGTGTCTGGTCTCTTTTTGAAGGTAACATCCCCTATTATGATTTCCTGCATCCTATTTTTGAGCCAGTTGGCAAGCCAACAGGTGACATGGGGATTTATTCCCAGTATATTTATCTTTTCTACTATGCCTGAATGGGGAACTGTGTTAAAAGCTTTGGCAATGTCATGGTATATGGTGTGCACTCCTTTGCCTTCATTCTTTGCTTTGGTGGCCTTTTCAAAAAAATTCTCCAAGTTCAGTAAGCACAATCTGTCTTTGATGAATCCAAGCTGGTCCAGTGTTTGAAGGTTCCCTATGTCCTGAAT